>NC_045596.1:3402500-3650000 GCF_009762305.2 Zalophus californianus
GGTTGTAAGGAGCTTGGGTGCTGGGGAGGATGGGGCAGGAGGGGCGCTGAGGGGTGCCGGGGGGAACCAGGTGCCTCCACCACCCCTCTTCCAGAGCCCAGTCATAGGGAGGGGCTGATGGAGACTCTGCCTTCTGGGATCTGGGGGCACTGGGGACGTGCTCAGGCCACGGGGGGTGTCGCCACGAGGCCTGGCCCCTACCTGGCTCCTTGGGGCTGCCCTGGTAGATGCGGAGGATTTCGTCCTGGGGCCACGTTGAGTCAGCCTCTCTGGTCCAGAGGGCAACCGCCAGGAGGAGGGCGAATGCGTGGGGGGTGGGCAGTGCCCTCAGCTCCACCGTTCACCGGGCCATCTTCCCTCCCAGGGGGATCAGGATGACCGCTCGTACAAGCAGTGCCGGACCTCCAGCCCGAGCTCCACTGGGTCAGTCAGCCTCGGGCGCTACACGCCGACCTCACGGTCGCCCCAACACTACAGCCGTCCAGGTACTTTGCCCCCGGGGCTTCTTTGACCCCGGATGAAGCTGTACCTCTCGCTGCTTTCCCTCTTCTGACTTTGTCTCTTCCTTTACACAACTGGAAAGATGACGGGCCGGGTGGGGGATGGTCAGTGGGTGATGGGAGAGCCTGGCCGGGTCATGTGTCCGCGAAGGTCGGCCCCTCGTGTCTGGGAGGGGAGGACCGCTCCGGAGGCAGCTGGTTACCCTGCTGGTTGGAGGAGCCGTCTGGGGAAACACACGAGCAGCACTGAGCGCTTCGAAATGTTTCAGTCACAGGAGATGTCAGGAAGCTAAAGGAGCATAAATGCGGGAGACCAGAGGTCCGTGAGTCCCAGGCTCATGTGGGTCTGGGGGGGGTTGAGCTATGAGGGCAAGGTCAGTGGCCAAAAAGTAGTGAGAATATCTATTGACACTCTTCACCTGCAGCTGGGATGGTGGCCCTGAAGACAGCCATCCCCGTGGGAACATTGGTGAGGGCTTACTGTGCCCTCCCGGCAAGGAGACACCCGGGGCAGGGTGCTCTCTACCCCTAGCCCACCTCCTTTCCTGCCTGGCACCCAGCTGTGTATTGCTCACCCTTAGCTTCGAAAACTCATTGTTACCCTCGGTGTGTCAAAGCCCCAGGAACACTCCATGCACACACTGCCTTTGTGAGGGATTTTTCCAAGCTGCTTCCTCCTTGGCCAGCTGCTGCATGGCTCCATTTCCACATCCACGGGCTACAGCTCTAATTTTCGCAGCCTTTGTGGAAAAATCAACTCATTCATTTGCAAAGTTATTTTCATTGACTACCTGCAATGTTCTTGGAACATCCTGCTCAATAAGTGGAAAGTGGATAAATCAGTGAGTGAGTAAGTGAGCCAGTGAGTGTGTGAGTGAGTGAATGAGCCAGTGAGTGTGTGAGTGAATGAATAAGTGAGTGTGTGAATTGATGAGTGAGTGAGTGAGTGAATGAGTGAGCGAGTGTGTGAGCGAGTGAATGAATGAGTGAGCAAGTGAGTATGTGAGTGAATGAGTGTGTGAGTGAACGAATGAATGAATGACTGATGAGCGAGCAGGCGAGCAGGTGAGTGAGGGGTGAAGGGCAGTCAGGCTCCCCAAGCGCCCTCTCTGAAGGCCCCTCTCCTGACCCCCGAGCACCGTATTTTGGGTCACCCAGGCTTGTGGGCCGTGCCTGGCCAGGTGCTCACCTCCGAGAGCCAAGACGCATATCTCAGTGGGATGAGGCCAGGTGCCCGTCAGGTGCACGCTCGCCTGGGTCCAGCCAGCAGCTCTCCACCTGTGTTTGAGGCCAAGGAACCCCCCAGTGGAGGGACAGGCAGGGCTCCAGAGCCCGGGGCTGCCACCCTGACCCTCAGAGGGCCGGGCTTCCTCACTCAGAGCCTGGAGCAGACTGGTCTGAAGCGCATCTGGTGACTCCCCCTCAGGGACCTCACAAACGTGTGCCTTCTTCGGGAGAGGAAGCGCGAATGTTCCTAGCGGAGTGGGGCCTAGGACTGTGTTGTGGCTTTGCGGCTAGCGGGCCCGGGGTGGACTCTGACTTGCTCTCTGTTGCCTGCAGCTGGTACTGTGAGTGTTGGTACCAGTAGCTGCCTGTCCCTGTCCCAACACCCAAGCCCTACATCCGTGTTCAGACATCATTACGTCCCCTACTTCCGAGGTAAGGTGCGCAGGGCCGCAGGCCACGGGCACTTGCAGGGCGTCTGGCCACGCGTCTGTGTCTTGCTGTCCTGTGTCCGCCGCATGGCTTCCCTGAGCCCTGTGTCTCTGCTCGTGCTCCCTGCTGTGTGTCTCGTGGGTCCAGCCCCGTTTCTGTCGGTGTGTCAATGTTCCTGGGATGAGGGCGTAGGCAGCTTGCTGTGGGAAGGAGTGAGTAGTGAGGAGCCGAGTGAGAGCCGCAGGGGCAGGAGGCTAGGATCTCCCTCGCGCCCAGTCTGGGGCCTCGTTCCCAGGGCCTTTCCCCCATGACCCCCGTTGATGTCCCATGTCAGCTCCGCGGGGACACAGGGACCGCTTGCCGCCATTATCAGGGGCCAAAGCAGAGGAGACTATGATTTGTCCGTGGCCTCGGGGCTCATGGTGGCTGGGGCTGGACGCACACCCTGCAAGGCTCTAGTTCCTGCCTCCTCCCAGGGTGCAGACCCCCCCCAAACTGTCCACATCCCTACACAGACAGCGAATGCCAGTCACACCAGGAAAATGGCCAAGCTCGTTTCCCGTGTGTTACGGACTGATTATGTCCCCGAGGTCTGTAAGTGAAGGCCCTAACCGCCCATGTGGCTGCATTTGGAGATGGGGTCTTCAGGAGGCCATCAGGGTCGCATGAAGTCACTAAGATGAGATCCCGATCCATAAGGTCAGTGGCCTTACGAGAAGAGGAAAAGACACTGGAAGAGCCCTCGCTCTCTGAGTGTGCTCAGAGGAAGGGCCTCACAGTCATGTGAGGACAGGGTGGCCGTCTGCCAGCCAGGAGCAGGGCTCCCACCGGAAACCAAGCCCTGCCACGCTTTGGTCTGGGACGTGCAGCCTCCAGAGCTGTAAGTGCCAGCACTTTGGTATGCAGCCCTAGCAGCCTGCGACACCGTAGGAGGATGCTCTGGGTGGTAGAGGAAGCAGCAGTGAGGTTCTTACTGATCCCCCAGGGAGTCATTGAGCCCCCCATTCTGTACAGCTGCAGAGTGGGACATGGCCCTCCTGATGGGACCGGGAGGCCAGCCAAGCTCAGCTGGATCGTACCCCTATCCGATGGTCTCAGACGGGGCTCGCTGGAACTTGTGCGTTCCCTTACGTGCGTCCCCATCACTTGTTTGCGTGTCTCCCCTGGGTCTACGGAGAGCAGAGCCCCCGAGCATCGGGACCTGTCCTCACAGCTCACCGTCTAACTTTTCTGGACCTGCCATCCCTCTTGAGAAACAGCAAAGCCGGACATGGTGCCTCCCGTGAGCATGACAGCAGCCAGCAAGGCTTTGCCACACGCAGCCGCGTGGCCCATGCGTGTCCAGTGGGCAGACAGCACACTCCCTGCAAACCAGGGGGAATTTGGCTAGTAGACGGGGCATGGCAGGTCACCAAGGAGATGCCTCTTCTCCCTCCGCTCACAGGTCCGAAGGCCCCTGTCCACACAGCTTCCCCCCACCACCTGCCGTGGCCCCGCTTTGGGTGGGGCTGTCCCCCTGGGGGCTCTGGAAGAGGGGTGGCCCGGAGACAAGGCCCGGCCACGGGGCACTTGCTGTCCCAGCAGCCCCCATGAGCTGGCCGGACCACACGGGGACCCCCTTTGGCTGAGACGAGTCCAGGCTGGGGTCTGGACAGACCCTGTGACTCTGTCCTCCGCTGCCCCCTTCTGGCGCTCCACCCTCAAGTTCTTAGCCCTCCAGGGTGAGGAAAGCCAGCAAGCGCCCTCAGCCAAGGGCTGGCCCTGGGACGGTGTCTCCGATCACCAGCACGCCCACTCCAGGTGGGTCAGGGAGAGCAGCACCCCCTCCTCAGCCCCGTACGGGAGGGCCGGGGGGTGGTTAACAGGGAGAGACAGCCGTGTTGTCCTCGGACAGGAGCAGCTAGGCCCCTCCTTCCACCCCATGGTGGGGGAGACCATGCAGACAGACTCTAGCCCCTGCCCACCGAAACAGGATTCAGAAACCACTTCAGAGCCTGGCCAAGGGCATCTCCTGGGGCAGGAGCACGGGCCCCATGCGGCCTGCCGGGTGGGCCGAGGCACGGGGCCTGTGTGGGTCCTACGGCTTTTGGCACGGTATTTGCCCTGTGCCTCCCAGCTGCACTGGCCACCAATCCCCGTTGTCAGAAATCAGAGAAAGCCCCAGCTCTCCTCTCTGGGTCGGATGCAGGGGAGTCCTGGCGCCATGTCTCTGCCCCATACCCAACTTCCAGGGCCACCTGTGACCTTGGGAGTGCCCAGCCTCTTTCCGGGACTCACCCCAGAGGAGACCAAGGCTCAGACAGACGATGCTGGCCTGAGATCCCGAAGCTCCGTGGGGCAGAGCTGAGTCAGGCCCTTGTTCACCAGCCATGTCCATCACAGGTCTTGAGTCCACCTCAGAGACCACACCGAGGGAGCCTGTCCTCTGCTTGATGCTCTCATTCAGCCGCATGCTCCAGCGCATCCCAGCCTATGGGCATTCAGTTGTCAGCTGTGTCAAAGGCCTGTCCCCCTCCCAGCTGCTCATGGCCCCGTGTCCACCCACCCTCCCCGGGAAAACCTTTCCTGGCCTCTCCTCATGGCATCCCTAGCATCTTTGGCTCCTCTAGGTGATGACCCTCTGAATGCCACGGTGGGTGGAGGGCTCCCCAAGGAGAGGCATGCCCTCACCCCAGCCACCACCTGCCCTGACCCAGCTAGAGGCTGAAGGGGCGCCTGGCTTTCCTCCTCTCTCCTTGCTGGACCCCCATCCCAGACACACCTTCCTCCCCCCATGTCTCAATGCCCAAGGCCACTCTCTACCAAGGCCGGCAGGCTGCATCTGTGTTGGTGGCAGTCATTGGCACTTTCCTATGAATTTCAGACCCGGGGATGTGTCCTGAGGCAGCGTAAGGCTTAAGCCTGACCTCTCACCTGCTGAGGAGCAGGTCAGGAGGAGGTGGTGCTGCCGGGACCTCTTCACTGGGCAGCTGCAGCTTACTGAGCAGCAAGCCGCCTCCCCCCCGTGGCAGGAGGGGAGGGAAGGGGCTGCCGGTGCAGAGCCTCAGGTCAGGGCCCGCTTCCCACCCACTTGCTGTGCCCCAGAGGCACCTCTTCATCTGGCTCCAGGCCCTGGGCCATGCACCTTACTCAGACGGCCTGTGGTGGAGCGCTGCACATGTGAGAACCCACGCACGTCTTGCTCATCGTCCTTAACACGCCCTTTCACGCAGACGGGAGCTGGCTTTGCTTCCAGCCAGCTTGAGCACTCAACAGGAGCCAACCCAGGCAAAGCTGGGACGATTGAAGAGCAGAATGAATGACAGGACATTGGACGGTCACCCAGCGAGTGAGGTGAGGGCCCGCAAGTCCATGTGTCAAAAATAAATGAGCAAATGAATAAATGAAGGCAAAGGGACAGATCTCCTGAGCAGGAGAGCTCCCAGTGACTTACGTGGACGTGCCACCCTCAAGGAGGGAACCCACGCCCCCCTGAGTCCCCAGGCATGCACGGTGCATGGCCTGCTCGGGGCACAGCCTTGGAGGGCCAGGAGGGAGACTGCTCCGGAAACCTGGCAGACCCCACTTGGCCAGGGGCTCAAGGTCACCATCCCAGTGACCAGTCACATCGATGGCAGGTGCCCTTGACCTGATGGGATGGGCGGGCACTGCGCCCCCAGGGTCTTCCTCCCGAGAACCCGCGATCCCCGTCTGATCACCAGAAATAATCAGACCAGTCCTCACGGAGGGACGCCGCACAGAACACCTGCCCAGGACTCCTCACGAAAACCATCGCAAACCAGGGAAGTCTGAGAAAACGTCGCAGCCTAGAGGAGCCTGAGGAGATGGGGGGGACGTGTCACGTGACGTCCCGGATGGGGTCCACGGATGGGGGCGGGGACGTGAAATCTGAAGGGTGGCCTTTAGCCAACACCAAGGCAGCAACGCACGATGCCCCACGGCGACAGGAGCCGTTACCCCGCGGGGAGACTGGCTGCAGCGTGCTCCCTAGTAGACCACTTGCTTCAAATTTAGGAAGAAGAAGCCTCTCCCCCACCACCACCAGCAGAGGTCAGAATCTGACCTCCTTCCCGAACTGCCTCCAGAGGCCACGAGAGCCTGGTCAGCAGGGGCTTCTTTTCAAAGTCAGGCCAGGGCCTCCTCTCGTTTTCCCGCATCCATGGAGACATCGGTGGTTTGGGGTTTTACTGCTGACGCCCAGGGAGGAAGCTGGCCCCCGGGGCAGTGACTGGAGCCTCGGGGGTGGCATGGTGAGCCAGCTGGAGCTGGGCCTCACGGGGACCCTGGCCCCGGGCCTTCCCAGCCCCGTCCCTCCTGCAGAAGGTGGCCAGGGAGTTACGAGTCCTACGGGGCTGCTGTGGGCATTTCTATGAGCTTCTGTGAGCTGATGTGGACAAAGCACTACAAGGGACCCTGGGTCGGGGGGGGGGGGGCGGGATGGTAGCAGTGTGTCTTATGACAATGAGGTGACCCAATGAATCCAGACAGGAGAATGGTCAATGGTGGCCTGGGTCTCCCAGGGAGGCTTTGCACCAGGGCCTTGACCCAGGAAGGGCCATGACAAGTGGCAAGGATTTTGCAAAGGGGATTCTAGTGGGGGCGGGGAGGGGCAGGGAGGCTGGGAGGAGGGTACGCCAGGAGAGACGTCTCAGCCAGGGACCAGGGGGCAGAGTTTGGTGATCTCTGTACCCCTGGATGGTAGGTGTGGATGGGCGTCATGGGCCACTGCTTCTGGGTCTGTGTCCCCAGCTGCCCCAGGGTCTCGGGCCCCGCGAGGGCCTGCTGAGCACTGTGGGTGCTCGCCAGATAGATCAGCACACACACACAGGCTGTTGCTTGTGCTGTCGGAGGACACTGCACTGTAGGCTTGGGGACTGGGGGTCAGGAGCCCTGCCACATGTCCCATCATCTGCAGCCACCTGGGCAGGAGCTGGGTGCACGAGGGTGTCTAGGCAGAAGGAAGTGAGCTGTTCGAAGCCTCCCGGATTCGCCAGGCCGTGCCCGGAGCACAGCAGGCTTAGTGATGACACCCAGAGTGGGCCGTCCTCGGCGGTTCCCGAGCCTGTGCAAGGAGACTGTTTAAACTACTGCCATGTTTCTCTATCCTTGGGGTGGACCCCTTCACAGCCACTGTTGGTAGAACCGATCGGCAATCGGCAGTTACCTTTATGTGCACAAGGCGATGGTTTCGCCTGGGGACTCAGCAATGGCTTGAAGGCTCCTGTTCCCCAGGGAGCTGCAGGAAGGAGCCTGGACTGGTGTGGGGCTCTGGAAGAGTCTGTGCTGCACGGGGGGTGTGGCTCAGGGGAAGGTAGGGTTCACGCGGTGATAGGGGGCAGTCATGGGCCCGAAGTTCCATCAGCACTAACAGGCGAAATTGGTGCCCAGGCACAGGGGGATGGTTGCTCCGAGCTGAGGTCAGCAGCCCCTTTGGTGGTCTCAGCCCGGTTTGGGCCACGGAGTGGTGGCCTGCTCAGGCTGAGTGCCCACCTCTGCCCCTACGAGCCCTCCCGGGTTCCCGGTGCACCCGACCCAGGCAACAGCGTGCTCGGAGCCCACGCCTGCTACGCCCTCCCGTCCACGTCTAGCCCCGTGGGAGGGCTGCTTCCTTGCCGGGTCACCTCAGGGCCCTGCCGCTTTGAACAGCTGTAGCCCGCAGGGGCTCCTTCCAAGTCTGGAGGGCCCCCTCCCTTCGCCAGGCTGTGATCCAAGACGGCAGAGGGTTTCCTGAGGCTAATGGGAGAGGAAATGAGGTGTGCCTTAGGAGTGTCTTGCTAAAATGAGCCGTAAACCTCATCATCCAAAGTGTTCAACGCCCATTGCATTCTGTCTATCATGTCATTCCTTAAATAGGTATGTGTAGGGTGGGGGAGGGGGGCGAGGGGGGTCACCTGGGGAAACTACGACTGTCTGAATTTGTGACTTGATAATCCAACCTGTTCAGAACACAGAAATTATAAATCCAGATGGGATAGGAAATTGGAGCCAGATTTGGAGAATTCCTTTCATTTAATTTGCCAAAAGTAGCTTTATTTAGGAACATGGCAGCTAATTAATATCAACTTGCTCTTATCCTCCTATAGCTGGTAAAATTTTACCCAGCGGCATTTAGGAACCGATTTTGTAATCCGTTCTGAATGACTGATTTGTTGATTCTCCAAGAAAGCGGCATCTTTTTACGCAAGGATACTGAGGGAGGGAGGCTTCAGTTTTGGTGAATTTGCGATTTGCCAGATTCAAGCCCCGGCCGGTGCTGAGCAGCAGACCAACTGTGCACCCCGAGGAGAGTAGGGGTCAGCCGAGCCAAGCCGACATTCCCATGAACTAGCAACCGCAAGCGCTTTGCCCTTGGGGCCACTGCTCCTTGCAAATGGGGCCACTGGAAGGCGTCCACTCGAGGTTGGATTAACAAGCCGTGGGGCACTGTCTGGAAGTGTCGGTGGAGGGCACCCCCCCCTGGGCAGAGTGTTGCGGGGCTCCACCAGCCAGGGGAGATGGGTTCACTGGGAACCAGCATTCCTACTTGACATACTGTCCTTTGCCTTCCCCTTCCTCCCTTCTACCTGTCTTTGCTCTTCCGTCTGGAGGCAGTGAAAGTGGCCGGAGCACCCCCAGCCTCTCGGTGCTCTCAGACAGCAAGCCTCCCCCCTGCACCTACCAGCAGGCGCCTCGCCACTTCCACATCCCAGGTAGGCACCCAGGACGCGTGATTGGGCTTGCCACACAGAGCGTCTGATTGCACAGGATTGCTATGATTCCCAAGCCTCTCGGCGCCCCCAATTCTGAGGGTTTGCACATCCCCCTGCTGGCGTGCGTTGGAGTTTCCCCCAAAGCCACACAAACACCAGGGAGACATTTTTGCTCTCCCGGGAATGTGCTGGAGAGAAGGCGCTGTCTGGCCGGCTGCCCACTCCAGCTGCCTCCCTCCCCGCGCCCCTTGAACTAGGTTCTGGCTTTGGGCTGGGCGACGCTTGGTCTGAGGTGTGGGCCCCGGGCGTCAATCGCTTGTGAGCCTTTCTGGCCACTTGGAATCTGGCGCCTGACGCTGGCTTTGGAGAAGCAGTGGGGTGGAAACCAGTGTGCTCGCTCATCCTGCCCTTCTCCTCTTCTTTCTCTTCTTTCCCAGACACTGGCGTAAAAGATAACATCTATAGGAAACCCCCTATCTACAAACAGCATGGTACAGTCGGATTTCCTCTGCTGCCGTGTTCCCTGCATGCCTCTTGCACCCCTTGTGCTTCTGGATGCTTCCTTTTGCCGTGTTCCAGTCGGGGATGGGGAGGCACCAGGGGCTGTCTGAATAGTAAGGGCAGGTTCACTAGTGGGCTCCCGGGAGCCTCTGCATCAAAGACTGCGGAGGGCACCTCTGAGTCAGGACGCCTCTGTGTGCTCTAAAGCTGAGGCTCACACACGCCAGTGAGCTTGGGGTGGGAGTCATCACCGACGGCGGGTTTCTGGGGCTTCGGTTATGCCACTTTGAGGGAGGCAGCCGGACTGACGCCAGCCGAGATCCTGAGGGACAAAGGCTTCCTGGACCCCAACCCAACCCAGCCGGAATTTTGGAAAACAGAACCAACCAGAGTTAGTCATTCATTCCTGTGTTTTAGGAATTTCTGAGGAGAGAGTGAATAGCCAGCCTTCAGTCAGAGAGTTTTGTTGCATCAGCGAGTAGGGGCTGGACAGGTCGAGCAGTGAGGGGGTCTCTCAGCCCCTGGTTTCCCTCTCCGAGGGGACCGCCCACCTCCGCTCTGCCTGAGTCGGCCTGGGATAGGTGCACGGGCTGCAGGTGGCCGGAGCCATGGAGCAGGAAGCAGAAGGCTCCAGGTCTCCTTCTGTTTCTTGATGGAATTTCTGGGTGATTTGGGGCATGTGGCTTCACCATCCTGAGCCTCTGTTTCCTCATCTGCAAAATGGGACTGATCCGTCCACCCTGCCCTCTTCACAGGCTGGTTATGAGACCAGATGGAGAAATGAACGTGGAAATATGGTCTAAACTGTGAAGTGCTGCGCACACAATGGGGAGGTGGGAAAAGAAATTCCCATATGTAAAGTTCTTGTCCGGATGTACCCAAAGAAAACAGCCTCATCCCCCGTCCACCACTGCATCACTGTTAGGTGGGATCCTATCAAAGCGTGCTTTCTGTGACTGATAAATCAGTGGTCTGGTTATACAAACAAGACTCTTCTGATTTTTCCTTGAGTCCAGTAGGCTTTGTGCTTATTGCTTTGTGCATTTCTTGCTCTTCCCGAGAAAGAAAGGAATGGGTTAAACTCTCAGGTGCCCAGAAGGCGGTGGCTTTACAGTTCCCTCTCAGCCGGGGAAGCTTGGAGCACAGATGTTCTGGAGGGATCAGAGAGGGCTGGGCCAGTTAGATCCTAGGGCCCTTAGAGATTGTCCAGACCAGCCCCTTGTTGCTACAAGTGGGGAGCAGTTGTGTTGAGTGCTGTCTTACCATCATGGCGCCTGTGTTCACGCCTGCATGGAAAGCTGTGTTTTCTGAACTTGTCACAAGTGGCATTGGCTGACTTGGCATTTTATTAACCTCAAACATGTGGTTAACACCCGTGGCATAAGAGGCGCCAGCCTCTTAGGAAGCAGAAGAGGCAGTGAATCAGATTATGAAATTGCTCAGCGGCTTCTGAACAAGCCAGATCTAAGACAAAGAGCTTCCAACCCTAAGTCCTCTGACCAAATCGTCCAGTGGAGAGACATTTTGTTTTACTGTTATCAGTGTGAATCCTTGCGTTGTTGGTTTTAAAACTGGATACGAAGGTCCCTCCCATCAAAGGCAAGGGAATTCCTGTAGGACTGAACGCTGGACAAGGACTGAAGCCCATTTACCGTTTCAGAAATCTGGCATACTGATTCTTTTAGCAAATAGACTTTATAGAGTACCTACTCTCCACCCAGCGTCCGGCCGTATTCAAGGGGTAAACGTGAATACAGCCAGTCTCTTTGTGAATGAGAATGGTCCATGGACGGGGGTCTCAGCATGTGTGTGTACTGTCCTTCACCAGGTTTCCTTAGGGAATGCTCCAAAAATAACGTTTGTGTTAGCATGTATTTGGTTTCTGATATATTTGAGATGTTTTGATTTTACAAGATTTCCCCCATCCAGGTGGAGCACATCCTGTCAGAAGTGAGTACATGTGAGCGTGTGTGTGTGAGCATGTGTGTGTGTGAGCATGCATGTGCGAGCATGTGTGTGTGAGATCGTGTGTGTGAGCATGCGTGTGACTGTGTGTGAGCATTCATGTGACTGTGAGTGTGTGTGTGACCATGCGTTTGACTGTGTGTGTGAGCATGTGTATGCGATCATGTGTGTGAGAGATCATGTGTGTGACCATGAGTGTGTGAGCATGTGTGTGCAAGCATGTGTGTGACTGTGTGTGAGCATGCATGTGCAAGCGTGTGTGTGAGATCGTGTGTGTGAGCATGCGTGTGACTGTGTGTGAGATCATGTGTGTGTGTGAGCATGCATGTGTGAGCATGTGTGTGTGAGAGCATGTGTATATGACCATGCATGTGATTGTGTGTGAGCGTATGTGTGCGAGCATGTGTTTGTGTGAGCATGTGTGTGAAAGCATGTGTGTGAGCATGTGTGTGACTGTGAGCATGCGTGTGGGGGATCATGTGTGTGTGACCATGCGTGTGGCTGTGTGTGTGAGCATACATGTGCAAGCGTGTGTGTGTGTGAGATCGTGTGTGTGTGACCATGTGTGTGAGTGTGTGTGAGCGTGTGTGTGCGAGCATGTGTTTGTGTGAGCATGTGTGTGACCATGCGTGTGACTCTGTGTGTGTGAGCGTGTGTTGCGAGCATGTGTGTGTGTGAGATCGTGTGAGATCATGTGTGTGCGCGTGTGTGTGAGCGTGTGTATGTGTGAGATCATGTGTGTGACCATGCATGTGACTGTGTATGTGAGTGTGTGTGAGAGCATGCATGTGTGAGATCGTGTATGTGTGAGTGGGTGTGAGAGCACATGTGTGTGCGTGAGAACACACCTGTGTGAGCACATGCATGTGTGAGATAATGCACGTGTGTGAGCGTGTAAGAGCACACGTGTGTGAGAGCGTGTGAGAGCATGCGTGTGTGAGATCATGCATGTGCATGTGCACCCACACACACACTCAGCAAAGTCACCACCCAGTCGTCTCTTGGGGGAGAGACTTGAGAAACCACTACGTTGGCCTCCACCTGTCTCGAGACACTCTGGGTGATGATGTTGCATTACTGGACCATTTAGCTAGTTTAAGACAGTATGCTCAACCAGTTTAAAAAGCATAGTTTTTAATTAATGCATTTACTTTTTGATGCCCTATCTCTGACTCATACACAGTTTTTCTTAATCAGTATCACTCTTTTCTGGTGCTTGCGTCCCATTCCTGTTTGGGGAAGCGAGCTCCAGCGGTGAGCCCACCGGCCCTGTGGTGGGGTGCTGGTGTTGTGGACGAGGGGGGCCTGCGCCCGAGCAGCTGCGGGGAGGGTACCCCTGTTCTGGGGGGCACTCGACAGCTGCCTGCACGTCCCCTGCAGGCCCCCAATGAGGTTGGCACCACTGTGGACGAGGAGCCTGAGGTCCTGGGGTCGAGAAGTGGCCGCTCTGGGACCCAGCGGGTGCTCATCTGCCTGACCCCCGACCTCTGGCCCCTGACCCCTCCGGGCTCACTGTACAGCATTTAGGGCCCAACAGTATGTTTTGTACTCTATTAGTTTCAGCTCTACTTGGTTATGATTTTATGGCTTTTTTTAAAAAATAGAAAGGAAGCAAAAGGCAGTGAGTGGAACATTGAAAACGGTGAGGGCAGGACAAGACAGGAGTGGAAGAGCCCTTTCCTGCAGAGCGGGGGGCCGACATGGGACAGGCGGGGAGTGGCCGGACATGGAGAGCAGATGGGACCGGGGCACCGTGGTGCTCCTGAGCCGTCTGCAGGCGCTCGCGGTGGGGGGTGTCCCAGACTTTGGTGAAGTAGGCGTGGTTCCTGCCATGGCCGCTCTGCGTCTCCACCCTGAGGGTAGGGTCAAGGCTGCCTCGCCATCGGGCTTTGCGGGAGTTGGGTGAGGCCCCGCTGACGTGGGGCGTGGAGCAGGGTCATTCCAGTGGTAGGTCCCCTCGATGGAGCGACGCTCTGCTAGGTTTTAGACTGCTCAAGATGAATTCCAGGGAAGAACAGAACATGTCTCCCCACACCTCCCAGGAAGCTGAGCGTCCAGACTCAGGGACAGGGCTAGCTGTGTCATCTGTAAGCAAAGCACAGCTCTGAGACAGCCATGGGAGTGGGTGCCCGGGCCCCGGACACAGGAGATGGCAGCTCAGCCCCGCACCTGCAGCCACCTGCTAGCAGAGGGGTGCTCGCTCCACCCCCCCCCCAGGCCAGTCAGCAGACGGGGCCCCGTGGGGCATGCTTGCTATTCCTCCGGTTCCTGGTGTAAGACAGGAGGCAGCCCCTACCCATGTGTCTCCCTGGGATCCCTCCGTGGTGGGGTCAAGTCTCATTTTGGTTTGGGGTCCTGTCTTGGGATGGGAGGAAAGGGAAGGCAGGCAGGCTGTGGGTCCAGAAAGAACATCAGAGGCCAGCCAGTCTCCTGGGGATGCCTCCAACAGAGTTCCCCGGGGCTCTCCCCGGAGGACTCCTTATGGCAGAGACAGTCCAGGCTCAGAGGGCACTGCCTTGTCTGCTGGGACAGACAGTGGGTCATCCTTAATCTGTGTGTCTTCTCCTGACTCTGAAACACAAGCCTGTCCACTTGCCTCAAGGCTGTTCTCTTGTTCATTCCTCATTTTTCAGACCTGGGCTCCCTGGTGTGTTACAGTATCTACATGCATTACCTCATGGGATCCTCGCAACTTGGGGCGGGGGGGGTGGGCGTCATCTGCCCATTTTACAGATCAGGAAACTGAGGCTCAGAGCTGTTCAGGAAGCAGGCATATAATACAAAGTGCCAGACACCTGTGTTTTCCTACCCCTGCTCCCACGTCAGGGCACCCGTCGCGTGTGTTGTGGGCCGACACGTTTGGCCTTTGGAAAGCCCTTGGTGACTGAGTGTGGCTGAGTCGTACACTCCTGGTTGAGCCTTTGCAGAGGAAACTTGCTCAGTCCTGGTGGGATGGCTTCCTCATCAGGTGGTGGGGCCATTCCTTGAGCCCTGAGGTGGCTCCACAGCCAGACGCATCTGACCCACCCAGTCACCCACAGCTATGTGAAGTCCTCAAACCCAGGGTGGCCTCTGGGCCCCGTGGCCTGAACTCCAAGGGCTGGGATTTCACATCCCGAAGAGCCCCTTGCTGTCTTTGTACTTGCAAATTTACCCCCGCCGTAGTGGTCCATTTGGGGGCCACCGAGGGCTCATCGGGGGTTAGGGCACACTCACTGACTTTCACTGGTGGACCCAGCCCTGGAGGCTTCTCTGGGTGGGACAGTGGCTATGCTCTGGAGCTTCAAGTCCCCGCTGGCCTAACCATCCCCAGAGCTTGCTGGGCGGCCGCCAAGAGTCATGGCGGATGTGTGGCCAGACCCTCAGGGCTCTGCTGCCCAGCGGCCGCAATTGTCCGGGCAACAGGCAAGCCCGGGCCGCTGGGCGTGTGTCCGTCCTGCCCCCGCCTCTGTCCACCATGGCGCCCCTCGCGTAGGCTCGCTGTAAATTTGCCTCCGCCCGTGGAGAGAGCAGGGTTTTTATTTTCACACTGAAAAATCACTGTCTCTCCTGGAAGAAAGAGAAACAGCCATCGGGAGTAACAAAATATCCGTGTATCCAGAACGCTCTTCAACTGTGACCTTATCTTGTCAAGGTCCTGTAGCCCAATCCCCAATTTCCAAGCTCTCGGGCCTGATGTCAGTCTTGTCCTTGGTGGTGCACAAGGCAGGGTGCTCCAAAAGGCTCGAAGGTCCAAGCCCTCCGCAGGTTGCAGGTAAGGAGCCCACCCTTGGCGTGTCCTTACCGTGGCCTCGGTCTCCGTGGCGGGTGGGGAAGGAGCCTGGGGTTTTCCTCTCATTGTTCCATGCATGGGGTCCGTGGCTTAGCACAGGAAGTCCTCAGTTGGGTGCCGAGCACTGTCATATGCCCTTGCGTGATGTACTTGATCGCACTCGCATGGCGATGACCCCACCCCCACCACCAAAACCAAAAAGGCCAGTGGAGAATATAGACACCTGACTTCTCAGCCCCCAATGGCGTTCTTGGCAGACACACTGCGGCAAAGTGAGCTTTTGCTCCTTCCAGTCCACCGAGGTCACCTCTGGCTGTATGTCGTACCTCCTTTACCTCTCTTCGTGGACTTTTCCTGTGGCAGAGCTCACTGACCATTCTGTGTTTCGTGGGCAGCAGGCAGTGAGGGGGACAAACGGGGAGGGGGGACTTTGGAGACAGAGCACCTGGGTTCACATATCAGCCTCTGCCACGCCCCGTGCATGTCATGTCTCTGAGCCTCAGTCTCCCGATCTGTGAATGGGGTGGCATGGGGATCCGCAGGAGCGCCGGTGAAGCACCCGGCCAGGTCGGACACAGCAGGCCCTGCTGGACCAAACCCTCCTGTTCCTTTAGGGTTAAACTGGGAAAGTAGAGAGTGCGTGCTTCAAAATGCCAAGTGGCTGCATCCAAACACGTGGCGCGATCTCGGCGGCGTGGGGTTGGCTGGAGTTCTAAGACCGCGTCCCTTTGCACCCCTGCTCTTGGTTTTGAAGAACCGTCAGGAGGGAGGGTGCATGGCCGCCGCCCGCGGGGCTCCCGTGGGAGGCTTCTCCGGCGCGTCCGACTCCCCGGCCCCGCAAAGGCTCTCGTGCCGTGGACCTTGGCTTGATACCTTTCCGTTTCTGAGCACGATGGGAAGCGGGAACCGTGGCGGGGACACCCAGATGAGATGGTGTGTCTCCTTGACAAGGGGCCCCTTCCCTTCCAGCCGTCAGGCGACCCGATGGACAGGATGGAGCGTTGGAGCAGGATAACAGGAAGGTAATGCGGGGGCAGGTCCGGGCGGGAGCAGCCTTGCCCAGAGGCAGTCTGGCTCGGGGGGGCTCCCCAGCCAAAAGCTCAGGCTCCCTCTCCCACATTCTGCTCCAGAGGGGTCCCACGAGGCCCCACGCGGCAGGGACCGGATTTCAGCGGGGGCCCCGCCCGCCGCCTCCTCCCACCCAGACTAGCACGCCTCCTGCCGCAGTGCTCCTGCCGCAGTGCTCCTGCCGCACCCCTGTAACCCGGTTACGGCTCTATCACCGAGGCCATGTCTAAATTAGTCCAAGGGTATTCTGGAGGCATCTGGGGTGCTGGCTCGAGAACAGGTTGGGCAGGGGGTCCCAGGGAAGGGTCCGAGGGTAGAGTGAGGCTCCGGGGGCCACGCGGCTCGGCGACAAACGCAGCCATGGGGAATGCGTGCAGGCCTGGGTGCGCCTCTCGGGGGGGGTTTGGCCCCCAGAGTTTCCCGCCCTGGCTCCAGGGAGGGCGAGGGCCCCTGGCTTGTCTTTAAGGGAGGGAGCTGTGCATGGAGAGCGCCCACGCCTGGCTCACCCGTGCACCCCCAGGAGAAGCCGCTTGGGCCCCTGACCTCCCTGACCCCACTTCCTCCTCTGTAACGTGGGGCAGCCCCATGCAGATGGCCTCCGCGTTCACGTGGCTTTTCTTCTCCCTCAGCAGAAGACCAGCTGGCTGCTTCTCCAGGGGGATACAGACACTAGGACTAACTCTCCAGACCTAGACAGCCAGTCTTTGTCCCACAGTAGCGGGACCGATAGAGACCCTCTCCAAACAATGCAAGGGGACAACTTTTACTCACGTGAGTGGTTCTTTTGAGCAAGGAGCTGTACCTGTGGCATGAGAGGCCTCGCAGCAAGGGGGCCCCACAATCTGGGACCCATCCCCCAGAACTGAGCCTTGCTCGTTAAGAAATCTAAGGAGCAAATCAGGTAGGAGAGCGGACCTCCTTCCCGTGTGAGTTCCCCTGGACATGGTGAGCTCGCGTGTGGCCCGTGGGCACACCGGCGTGTCTCCTAGAATGCTCCAGGACTGGAGACAGCCCACAAAGCCAGACTGGCCTCCTGGGTTCTGTTGCAAAGAACATCTCCCGGGCCATCAGGCTGGGAAGCGGGGGGCCCGTTTCCCTCCAGAGCAGCCGCAAGCATGGTCCAGGCGGGTGAGTCCAGACTGGGAGTCGATGACAGGGTACAGCCACCCGGCGCTCGGCCTGAGCAAGGCACCGGGGAGTGGGGACATCCCGTCCGCAGGGAGTGGGGATAAGTGACCGCTGCCCGACTCTGGGGTTCAGGAGGGCTGAATTAGGAGGGATTTTCAGATGCAGGGCAACGCTCCACATAGAGCTCTAGAATTGTACGTTATGGGTGAGAAGCACGACCAGCTATGGTGTGATGCCCGCAGGAGACCTGGACGCCGTGCCTGGGTCCCAGTGGGTGGTTTCCTGTGGGCACGTGTGGGGCTGAGCTGGGACGCAGAGGTGCACGGGGGTGTGAAGAGGCAGAGCACAGAGGCTGGTGTGGCCATGAGACCGGCCCCAGCTCAAATCCGGGCTCACCCCTGACGGGCCGTGGGACCCTGGGCCGTGACCGCCCCGCTGGGCCTCCGTCCCGCCTGTCCGCCTGTCCAGGCCAGTAGAGACCGGAGGAGGTGACACACGTCCGCAGCCGGCGTTCTGCCTGGCCCATGGTAGATGCTCAGCAAAAAGACTGTCATTGTCATCCTCATTCTCGTGACTCTGAACTGTAACTTGTCTTACACATGGAAGGGGCGGCCCGGGCATTGCCGTCTGTTAAAGAAGAGCTCGAAGCAAAGCAAAGGCGCATTGTTTTGCGTATGATCTTTGCAAGCAGACATCATGGGCCCCCTCTCCCCGTGCCTCTGGCCCCCCGGGGGTGCAGCGCTCTAAATATGGGGCTCTCTGGGCCGGCACACGGGTGGATGCCACCACAGGAAGGCCACGTCAGAGCAGTCTCCCAGAGTGACTCGTCCAAGGTGGTGGCGTGCTCCTCCCAGGGCCGGTGCGGGGAGGACGCGACGCGCTGCCCATCCCCCCCCCCCCGCCGACAGGTCACGGTGCGGCCCAGCCCAGCAGCTGAGGTCCAGCCCCCGGCCCTTGTCTGCTCCCAGGCACCCACTGCCCCGGGTGCTGCAGGACTTGACCATGGGCCTCGCTGCTCCATGTTCCCTTTGTCCTGATGGCGGTTGGTTTGGAAGGTGGTGGGATCCCGTTGCGCCAGCCCCCTCCAGCACCCCCGCAGCCCCCCCACGCCTGGGGTGTCGTCGTGTTACCCACGAGGCCCAGGAGCTCTCAGGAAGTGAGTGTCTGGGGACCTCAGGGGGTGGCCTTTTCTGGCTTCCCATCCTCCCCTTGCTGGGTGGTGCTAGGACCCCACCTTCGGCTGACCCCGGGATCCCCACTTATGTCCGCAGCCCACCTGCGGGGGGGGCACCCCGTGGGGAGAAGCCTGGCCACAGTCCCCCCCTCCCCGTGCCGTTGACCTGCCCTGTCGCTGGTGCGTGCTACGTTCACCCCGGTGCACTGGCCCCTCGCCTGCGCGCGCTGGGACCAGGGGCCCCCGGGCCATCCCGGGAGCCCCGTAGGTGGGAGACCCCCCGCGAGGCCCCCAGGCTGTGCGTGCTGTTTTGACTGGCCAGTCACACACCTGCAAGGTCTTGTTTTGGCTCCGTCCCCTCGTCCTCATTGTTGTCTCCCCATCACTGGGGCCACGGGCAGCCACAGGCGGGGGTCCCGCTGCTTGGCACCCAGGGCGTACCTGGCCGGCAGGAAGCGCCTCACCTGCGCCAGAATCCCGGCCCTAATGGGGGAGATTCCTCCACCGTAGAAACAACGTGTGTGTGTGCGTGCACGTACGCGTGGCCTTCCCCTTCACGAACGCTTGCTCATGACGATTATGACAGTTCTGTCATTCCTCCGCTTTCTATGGTGTTCCGATGTCGGTTCCGCTGAGCGGGAAACCCACCGTGCACCTGCTGCAACCGTGCCTTTACCTCGCCTGGTTTCCCGACGTGCATGGGCACAGCATCCGGGACCCCAGCTACTGGTCATGCCTCCGTCACGCGTGCCTTGCTGCGTGCCAGCCCGTTGAGAAATTGGGGCGGAATGGGCAGCGCTCCTAAACGGAGGGTTACGTACCCCCTTTCCTCGGGGCTCCTTCCACTCTCCCCGAGTAGCTCCCGAAGTGAGCCCACAGACACCAGTACCATTTGCAAACAACTTTCACTGAGCAGGGCGTTTGCACGCGGCCAGGCACGCCCCACCTGCATCCCCGGGACATCCATCTGTAGTGCGCCCAAGGAAGGTAGGATTGTGACACTCAACACAGTGGACGCTCAATAAATGTTTGTTGAATTGAGATGCATTAAATTCAACGGGTATTTATTGAGCACCCACTCTGTGCCAGACGCTGTGTGGGGCGCCAAGGGGGACACCAAGAAGAGACAAGAGCAGCCCCTGCCCCGGAGAAGCGTGCAGGGAGCTGAGAGAGGCAGAGACGCCCACGGGAGCGAGCACCCGCGCATCCCGCCACCGCCCGCCTGGGGCCTCCGAGGGCTGATGGGGCCGGGGGCACGTCTCATCCCATTCATGACCCCATCGGCACATCTCACCCGGGGCTGAACTCATCATCCGGTCATTCATCCATCTCTCCACCAGACATTGGTTGAGCACCTACTATGTGCTGGGCACGGTGCTAGGCAGCGGAGAGGCGGAGGCGAGTGTGGCCCAGCCCCCATTCCCCAGAGGAGGAGCAGATGACTGAGCAGCAACGACAAGCCACCCTGTGACACCCTTCTTTCTGGCCCGCTGCCACCTACTCCGAAGAGGGTCTCACTGAAATACACGTGCTATTATAGATGACCGAGACTCTCCTTTGTCCTACACCTCGGGCCTTATAGGGACTCTGTGCATAATGTGCTGTTTCCAACGGGCCCGATTTCTGCAAAGGGAAGGGGTGATGTTGAGTTTTTGTTATGCGAAGAGGGTCTTGAGCTTTATAGGGTGAGACTCACCGTCCCCAGAAGAACATGAGGTGACGTAGGCCCCCTCCCCCATAAGACAAAGGCCCAGCTGGCTGGGGACCCCGCCTAGAGGACTCAGTGACCCCTAGAAAGAGCCCAGGGTTTCTGAGGACACAGGCCCTTCCTAAGGCCCCAGCACAGAGAAGAATGGGGGAGGGGGCCGGGTGGGAAGAGCTCTGCATTGGAAACTGAGGCAGCACAGATGGTGGTCCCAGGGCTTTGGCTTTCGTGTCACCGTCTGTGTGTCCCTCCCTGTGGAGTCTTGTGTTTGATGGGACATGCTTGTCTTTACCTGCTGCCCACCATGGCTGGGGGCCTGGCCTGGGGCCAGGCTCAGGATCGCGGCCCAGGCTCCCTCCCAGCGCTCGCGGGGCGTGAGGCTTGGTCAGAAAGGGCCCGTCCCCTGTCATTCCTCTGGAGTGGTGCCAGAATCTTTCCTGCATTTCCTGCTCCACGAGTCACCGTCATTTGCTGTGTGCTGATCTCTGAGAATACCCGGTGGGCAGCCACGCGCCTGGCTTAGGTCTGCCCCGCGGCCCCGAGGGCTCGACTCCACCAACATCAGGCCTGAAGAAGTACGTCAGTCCCTCTCCTCGTTCACAACAGGCAGGACAAGGCCCAAACCTCACCAGACGCTTCCTGAGCACCTTCTGTGTTACCGCACTGTTGCGGGTGCTGAGGGTCAAGCAGAGGATGACATCCCCTGCCCCGAGGGGCCGGCATGCTAGTGGGGTGGGGGCTGAGACCAGAACAAAGTTAGGAAGTATGCATCAGTGCCCTGCAGGTAAGGAGGCCAGGAGGTGCTGGGGGCAGTTTTCAGTACAGTCGGGAGAGGAAGACTATCTCAGCAAAAGACTCGACGGGAGTATAGGCTCGAACAGTGAGGACGATCGGGGGCAGCCTGGTGGGTTTGCAGGACGGCGAGGGGGCCTGCGTGGTAGGGGTGAAGGCGGCGATGCGCAGGGTCCTGGAGGACTGGGTCGCCTGGGGAGGACTCCAGCCTGGCGTCCAAATGGCGACGTGGTCCCGGAGGGATCCCAGCAGAGCCCGACCTCGTCTGATACAGGTTTTCGACAGGCCTGAGTGGGGGCAAGAAAGACCATAGGAGGCAATTGCCGTCATCCAGGTTGGGGGACAGTGTGCTGGGAGGTTGTCCTAGAGGGGTTGTCCTAGGGGCATGTCCGGGGGGGACGGTTCCTATGGGGAAGGTGTCCTGGGGCAGCTGTGCTGGGGGAGGTATCTTAAAGGGGTGTCCCGGGGGGTGTCCTCGGGGAGAGTGTCCTATGAGGAGGGTGTCCTGAGGGGTTGCCCTGGAGGGGCATCCTCGGGGGCTGCTAGGGGGAGGTGTCCCTGAGAGATGTTCTAAGCAGCACGAACACCATGTCCAAGCATATGCCAAGGCAAGAAGCAGGGCGGCCATTCGGGCAACAGGAAGCCAGTGGGTTGGCAGAAGAGGGACTAGCCAGGACCCAGCTGGTCTGTGTATGATGCTAGGAAGCTGTTCTGTCTGTTAGGGAACGGGTCAGCGGGGTAGGGCTGTGAGCAGGCAGATGAGGCAGTCTGTTCTGCATATTTAAAAACAAGGATGGGCAGCTTCACAGGATAGACTGGAGGCTGCTGGGCCAAGCACAGGGGATTAGGGTGTCCACATAAGCGGCGGGGAGGCCCCTTGAGTGGTCTGAATGGCAGGACCATGTGTGAGCAGTTAGGGTTGCGTGGCGGGGATAGAATCAGGAATGACATGGGGATAGTTCTGGCTCAGGTAGATGGAGGCACCTTTATTCGGAGATAAGGAAGGAACGGGGTGGTTCTCCGCGTGGAGTCGGGAACCTGGACATCCAGGCCTGGAGCTGGATGGATGGGCGGGGAGCAGAGTCCCTGCAGGTCCTCAGCTCCCAGATGCGAGTGGGTGACCTGAGACCTGGGACTTTCTGCCTGATAAACGTGTTCCTGAGCTTGCATGACTTTCTCCAAAGCGTGTGAGGCCCAAAGAAGGTGTGATTCTCTGGGTCCTTCCCCAGCTCTCTCTGGGTCCTCCTCCTCCCGTTTCCTGTCTCTGCCAAATGCCGCAGGAGAGGGGAGAGAGAGTGAGCAGGTGGGCGAGCAGGTGGGCGAGGTGCTGTGTTGTGCTGGGGCAGGAGGGGACCCAGAGGAGCCGCCAGGTTGGAGAAAGCCAGGGCTAGGGGACTGGGCCAGGGTTGGGTGGGCGGGGGGGCACCCTGGCGTTCAGCAGGTGGTTAGGTCCCCTGGTGCAGGGACCGCTGGGGAGGGCATGGCCATCCAGGTCTTTCTGCGAAGCCGTGGCCTCCCGCTGGATGGACAGACTGCTCTCTGCCCTTGCTCCTGGCCAGTCCCCAGAGAGAGCAGTGGGCACTCCAGATATCAGGGAGGGGGCCCTGGCCCAGAAAACACTGTTGGCCCCTCATTGGAGAGACCACTCCCAGCTGTGAGAGTGGGGCACCCTTGGGCAAAGCCTACCACCATCTGGTGGGGGAATTTTAGCAAAATTCCCTGTGCCCCCTGTTTCCAGCAGGCTTGCCCCTTGGGACTGGACAGGGTGTGGCCTCTGATTTGTGGGCAGGGGCGCAAGCTAAGGCGACACAATGTTCGTAGAAAGGAGCCAATGTTTCAGGGCCCCCTGTGCTCCCCTCCAAATCTGCCTTCTTGAGGCACCCCCACCCAGCTGGAAGCTCTCTTCCCTTCCTCAACCCAGGCCCGGGGGCTCCTCATAACCCTCTGTGTCCTTTCTCCTCTGTGGACTGTTAGCCCCTGGGGAGCAGGGTCCCGGGAGGATGCCCCCGTGCCTCCTTCACCTGCATGTGACCGCTTCTCGGTGAGTGCTCCCCAGAGCACTGGGTGGAGCTGGGCCTTCCTGGAGCAGCACCGTCCTCCCTTCGTGGGACGCAGCATTGCTCCTGGTGGGGTGGAGGGGATGTCAGTGACCGCTGCTGACACAGGTAGCAACGGTGTCCACGAGATCACAGGATGGGCCAGCAGAGAGAGCGCCCGATCTGGGTGCTGGTCCACCAGCACTTGAATCCCAGCTTGTCACTTGCTGTGTGACTTTGGGCATAAGAGCAAAGTTGTCTGTGTTTAAAATGGCCTCATGTGTAAAAATGGGCACGATCCAGGCCTCCTGGCAGGAAGCATCTGGGCTTTGGGGCTCACATGTGAGCACTCCGGCAACCCGTCTCCTGAGCCTTGGGGGATAGCACGGCAGAGCTTGCTTAGGTCCACAGGCCTGGTTGCGGTGAGCCCGTCTTGCTTACTTCTGGAAGCCTGGAGCTTGGGTCATCCTACGGCCTCCTGCTCACAGGCACTCAGAGCTGAAGGCAGTTCCAGCCTCCTCCTGGACCCAAACCCCTGCAGGGCCATGCGGCTGCCAAGTTCCTTATCCGGGCATTGGTGGAAGATGCGCCCAAGGAAGTGCCTTGCTGAGCAGTTGTCCACAGAGCATCCCTGGAGGCGGTGACGAGCTGCTTGTCCCCCCAGAGGCATCTGGGCCTCTCCTTGCATGTCCAGCAGATCCCCTAAACTCTGACCAGCCAGCCCAGAATAGCTACAGACCCAAGGAGACAGTGCTCAGAATGCCGAGCACAAGGCTACCACAGGTGGGCTTCTGAGAGGAGGCGGCAGGGGAGCCTGTCTGCACTGAGCACGGACGTGAGGATGGCTGGTGTCCAGCCCTTATAGGACTGATGGGACTCGCAATGGGCCAGCTGCTGCCTCGTCCCAGGTCCAGCAGACCTGCCTGCTCACCGTGCACACAGGCAGCGCACACTCTCACGGCCACCTGATGCCATCCGACATGCAGGTGCCCAGAACACGCCCACACCTGCAACCCGCACGGGGGCAGAGATGCTGGCGCAGATGGGTCCACCGGTGGCCGAAGCCAGAAGTCCTAGCTCTCGTCTTATCCTCTTCGTGAGCAGACGTTGACCTTGTAGGGGTCATTATTCTCGTGGGGCCTCAGCTTCCTTACCTGTAAAAGGAGGTCCTGTGTCATGCAGAGGCCTACGAGGGTCAGGTAAAGTCTCTACACGTGCAAAGGGACTTAAGCCAGTGGCTTTCAAACCTAGCTGCATGGGTGGGGGGGCGGGGGGGGTCACTGGGACCTTTAAAGTCTACTGATGGCTCATCCCAGCCCCAGAGAGGCCAAGTGTGATGGGTCTACATGGCACCTGGGGGTGGCGGGGGGGGGGGGCAGATAATGGAGCCTCCTCTCTCCCTGCTCATCCCCACTAAGTATAACCCCACCCCACCCCCGAAACAGTAGAGCAGACACATCGCAGAAATCTCAAGGGTGGAAAGAGGAAGGTGGGCTGGCTAAGGACCCCAGGACCTGAGGAAAAACACAGGAGCCATGTCTCCCACCTCCCATGCAGTGGCGCCAGGCGGCCAGGTTGGCATCTTCCTCCCCAAGCCTCACCGGCAGATATGAAGCAGGAGGCCTACTGGCATGGGCAGCCTGGAGGGTGGGCCTCGGAGACCCTCTCCACCGCAGCCGGTGTCTCCCACCCCCACCTCGGGGCACAGAGCAACCGGGGAAGCACGGACGAGGTTCCCGGACGAGGATGTTTAGGGCAGCCACCCGAACGATGCTTCAGCAAACAAATACCCAAAAATAAAGAAAGGAAATTTCAGCAAAGAAATAGACATTATCCGCCCCTCCCAAAAAAAAGAGATTCAAATGGAAACTGTCGAAATGAAAGATAAAATAACCCAAATTAAAAAGTCACCGGATGGATTCAGAAACAGCGTAGCAGAATACGGCAGAGCGTTCAGCCATCTCGTACCTGGAGCAGCAGAAATGATCCGGTCTGAGCGACAGACGGAAAACAGCAGGGAAAAGATGAACGGGGCCCCAGAGGTCTGTGGGGCAACATCTGTCGCGGTGGAGTCCTGGAAGGGGAGAAGAGAGTGGGCTGGAAAAAGCATTCAAAGATACGGCTAAACACTTCCCCAAAAGGTGACCAAAGACCTAAACCTACAGGTTCAGGAAACTGCGAGAACCCCAAACAGGACAAGTCCAAAGGAGTTCACGCCAAAACCAATTACGATGATACTGAACCGCTAAAATCTGAAGACAGAGGATGGCAGGTCTTGAGAGCATCCACAACAGAAGACAGACTCCCTGGAGGACAAGGCTGACTGGAGACAGCAGGTTTCCCTGTGGAAACCACGGGGCCAGCGGAAAGGGGGTGCTTTCCGTGTGCCGAAGGAAGGTTGCCATCAACACGAGTTCTGCACCGGGGCAGCCCATCCTGCGGGAATGAATGGGAAATGAAGAAATTCTCAACACTAAGCATTTTTCACGAGTAGAGGTTGTTTAAAGAATCGCGGGCAGCAGGTGTCCAAGCAGAGAGGAGGACATGATAAGAGAAGCCTCGGGGCTTCGGAACGGAGAGGACATCGAAGAGGTAAAAGTGGGGCAAATATCATCGACTCTTCTCCTTTCCACGAGGTTATGAAATCCTGTCTGATGTTTGAAGCAGAATTTGTGACATTATGTGATGTGGGCGCTCAAGGTACGTAGAAGAGACACCCAGGACAACTGTCGCTGGAAAGTCAGGAGAACAGAGTGACCTCCGTGGGGCAGGGTCTGTGTGCTTCATGCGAAGCAGTCAGACGTGAAGCCCGCAGGTGGCAGCCTGAGCACGGGGCCCTGTGACAGCCATCTGGGTGACAACGTGCCTCCAGGCGCAGGACAGAGGTGAGGGTGCTGTTCTCGAGGCCCCAAACCTTCGTGTCCATCAGAATGTCCATCAGGACAGCTTGTCTATCACAGCTCATGGGACCCCAGCCCCGGAATCCAATGCAGCAGGTCGGGGGCGGGCCCTGAGAATTTGCCTCTTCTCTAACCAGTTCCCAATGAGCCTGATGCCACTAGTTGGGGACCCCGCTTTGAGAACCACTGCTCCAGCATCTTTGTTCGATCAGGAGCTCCTGTGTCTCAGTGGAGGGTCCCTCAGGTCCTCAACCGCACAGCCTCACATCTCAGAGTGTGCCTGGCTCTGTGTGTGTAAATTAGGAGGGACCCCGGGACTGTGAATCAGGGGGCCTTGTCTGGCAGCCCGGGGCTGGGTGACCTTGGGCAGACCCCCCCCCCGACTCGGGGCCTCGATTCCCCCTCTATAGAATGGAAGGCTTCAGAGAGGCTGGGAGGAACAGGGACGGCACAGTGGGTCTGGCCCCTCGCCCCGCTTCTGTGTCCAGCTCCCCTGCCTCCTTCTTTCATAGGTCAGAGTTTACATAAACTCTCGTGTGGCAAGAGGGTGCCTTTGTTAAAAGAAGTTTGAGAACCCTGACCTTGACGTGGCAAAAGGCCCTTTCTGACTCCCATCCAGGACCTTCCCGACAGGCCACATGGGGGCAGACATGTGCCCAGAATAGGTTTCCCGGGTCCACACGTGAGCCATGCAGAATGTCGTCTCCGTCCCCAGAGTTCGTGAGGACCCCCTGAGATGAAAGGCATCTGGATGAGCCTCTGTGGCTCAGAAGCGAGGCCCTCCTGGAAGGGGTGGGTGGGCAGTTCTGTGCGTGGCACCCACCTCACCTCTGGAGGTTTGGTGCTCGGTCACATGGACGCGCACAGCCTTGTGAACACCAGGAGGGGTGATCCGCCACCCGCTGCGCCCTGACAGGCAGCCCGCTGCCTCCCGCGGTGGGTGCCAGCGTTTGGTGCTATGTGTTGTTGTCCGAGCTGCTGGGGGCCAGCCCGAGTGCTGGGAGCAAGGAGCCCTGGAGCTCCCTCCCGGGGAGGGGGCATCCTGCCCCTCCGGGGGACTAGGCTCTGCCGCGTGTCCTCCCCCTGAGCCAGGAGGCCGTAGCAGAGAGCCTCTGCGCCACTCTCTCCAGACCTGTTGCTGAGGTTAACCGGGAGACCTCAAAGCCCGCGGCACGTGCAGGGCAGCCAGGGACGTGAGCGGTAGAGCTGGATCAGCTGCGGGATTCCCATGGTCTCAGACCAGACTTTTTTGTTTCAAGAGAAGCCAGAAATTAGGATCTTAATGTGAGATCCCCCAATGGCAAGTAGCTCAAGATCATTTTAAAAAATAAAAAATGGTTCCTATGCCACCTTTGGTTGGTGGCAGGCCCCCGTGTGCCGCCCCTGGCACAAGATGGCACAGCCCTACCCCCCCCCCTCCACGGGGATTCCTTCCTGCCCCTGTCCCCAGCCCTCCGGGTCTGCCGAGTGAGGAGCTCGGCCGGGGTGACAGGTGATGCCAAGACCTGGGGCTGCTGGAGAACACAGGTGCCCAAGAGGGCGCCACGGTGTTCCCGGTGTCCTAGGCGGGCTCAGGGGCATCACGCCCTTGCCGGCTTCTTCCTCAGCCAGCACCCTGGGGATGGAGGTCATGACGGAGGCAGGGCGTGATCCTCGGGGGCCCTTCTAGGTCTCACGAGTTCAGCCCCTCCGGCCGGGGCCCGGCCTCTGTGCGTGCGTGACAGAGCTGTGATGTGTCTGTTTCAGGATTCCCCTATTCCAAATCTGACCCTCTCCCAGGACACGGAAAGAATGGCTTGGACCACCGGGTAGGTACTCGACCCCTCCCTGGCTCGCGGTATACTAACCATCACCCGCCGGGAGCCTGAGCGTGGTGCCTACAGCTTCTTGAGCTCACGGCCGGAAGGGGGGGCGCGGGGACCCTGCTCGCCCACCGCCTCTGCCTGCAGGCCCCTCCGCCCCCGCCCCAGGGGCTGTGCCGGTGCTTTTGCAGACCAGGGCCAGACCAGAACCGGGACCCCCTCCCTTCCTCCTGTCTAACCCCAGCCCCAGCTCCCATGGAGACCTCAGTGTGGTGGGGAGCGGGAGACAAGGGCCCGCGCAGAGCATTCCGACCCCCTGAGGCCCCTTCTGACCCACATCCTTCTCCTGTGACCTGGAGCCTAATAAGGGGCTTAAAGGATTAGCTACTTGGTGAGCAACGTGAACCACGGATCCACTTCCTTCCTGGGGTACATCGGCCCCTCCCTGCCACTGCCCTCACGACTGTCACCACGAACGGTGCCGTTAACATCTATGGCTATGTTACTGTCAGCCCTAGTGCCGCCACTTGCCCAGTAATTATTCCTGGATCCCACACTCCGTAGCTGGCTTTTTCTGGCTGCTCCCAGCTAAAGGCTGGTTGGACTTCCCCATCCCGACTTCCCAATCCGGGGCCATTGGAATTTGAACCCAGAGAGTTTGGCGCCTGACTTGTCCCCACGGAGGGGCTGGGCGACTTTCTGTCGCTGTTCCCACAGCTTCACTAGTCCCCAGTGAGGACCCCTGGGGTGGGGCGGGCGTGATGGCACCAGAGCCCCCCACCCCACAGCCCCAGGACACCCCCTCTCAGGCAGCCTCTCTGCTGTCTGAAACCGGGGCGCGTTGTTCCACGGGAGAAGGTGCTCAGAGGTTGAACCCCCCGTGTGTTGCACGGCAGGGGTCTCGGCAGTAAGTGTGTGATGCCCGGGACAGCCTTCTGCGGCCCCCCAGGGCACACCTCGCATCCGGGGGCCCGGCCGCAGGGACCCGTCTAAGAACAGGGATGAGGCAGGCGTTTTCTTGGCCTTGTTCATCTTCCTCGGGCCCTGTCCGACCTGCTGTTGTGTCCGTCCGGGGCCCAGGCACCTCTGCATGGTTTGACTCTAGTGAAGCCCCCTTCCCACTAATCGCACTTCCAGTTCTGGAATGGGCCGAGTCAGGGCACACATGCCGCATGCTTCTCTCGATTTTCTTCTACGGATTTCTGCGCCCTTCATCTTCAGTGGACAGCGGGCAGGCACGGGACGGGGGGCAGGAGGATGTCCACGGGACCCCCACAGCACCAGGAATTGTCAATCCTTGGGCTCAGGGTTAAGGGTCCTGAGGGGGGGGTGGGGAAACCGTCCAGAATGTTCTCTGCATACCTGGAACAGCTGTTCTGGGACTCAGGGGCCCCTGAGGGCGGCAGTGTTCCACCGCTCGAGCCAAGTCCTGGGACTGTCCCTCAATATGTGGAAGACAAGGGAGGAATGCTCAGCATTTCTAGCCTTGCTTCACTGGTGCCTGGGCCACGCATCCTCTGGGGAGATGCCCTCCTTGGTTCATGCTGGAATGACTTGGATCAATGCCCCCAGCACCTGCAGAGAAGACCACGGCCTCACACGCCCCACCCCCGAAAGAGCTGGGAACAGCTGATCCAGACATTTCCTCATGGACTCCGTCTCTACTCCTTCTCCCAGAACGAGTGAGAGCAGAAGCTAGAGCTGTACAGTCGAGAGCTGAGCCTCTGTGAATGTTTTTCCTGCGGGCCTCAAGGCGGGGGAGGCCTGTGCTTCCTGCAGATGCTGGGGGGTTGGCAAAGGGGGCTGCATCCTCATGGGAAGATCTTCAGCTTTTCACGTTGCTTATGTGGGAGATTGGTGACTAGCACTGGAGACTTTGCTTTGGGGTTCTTTTTCCCTGCGAAGGTTCTTTCCCCCTGCGAAGGTTCTTTCCTGTTTTTTTCAGACTTTCTAAGACTTCTATGAAATTTTATGCCTATTTCTCAGTGGGAAGACCAGATAATTGAGCTTTTGAATGACCAGCCTTTTATGGTACGACCACGCTCAGCACGTGGACGTGGTCACCCACCACTCTCCGTGGCCTACGGTGCTCACAAGCCACTTGTGAGATTGTTTTTCGTGTGTCTCCACTTCCAGAAAGGATTCTAGGTGGCCCGAAGTAAAAACACAGGTGTGCTGAGACCGGAAACCCACAAAGCCCAAATCACAAAGGAGCAGAAGAGGAAGCTCTAAAAGAAATCATATATCAGAATTATATCAGAAATAAGAGAACGTTGTATGAGCCAAACCGCTGAAGCTTAGCTCTGAGCTTCCTGGTAGCTAAGGCAAAGGGGCAGACATGACCCACTATGTAGTTCTCGTCTGATGGAAGGAAGATCAGTTCATCAGGGGAGAGAGCTTTCTAGTTCTTGCTTTGAGAGGGATTTGTCACAAGGGGCCACCACCCTGAGTCCCAGAGTTCGTTAAAATGTCCTTCTAACCAGCCTGCCACAGAGCCTACCCCTGGTAGATGCTCTCCTCTTATGGAATAAATAGGGGGGTGACCTCCTGTCACAGGCATTCCTGTGAATGAGGCAGCGTGGCTCCCAACGTGTGCCGCCTGGTCTGTTAGTAAGAGAACGACCACTGGCCACCAACAGAAAAACCCTGATGGCAAATATGGACAGACTGAATTCTCCTGCTGGAAGACAGAGGCTGCCAGATTATAGCAACAGCCACTAGTTTGTGATGACACACACCATCCAGCAGGTGTAGCATTCACACATGGAACTGCGCCAAGCAGCACGGCCGTGCCAGGGCCCCTGACAAGATACAAGATGGGAGGCAATTTGAATGTGGCATTTGGAATCCGACACGTGGATCTAGTGGACAAAAAATAATAAAAGACGTATGGAGCAATTAATAGTGCAAATAGTAAACCATCTACTAGGTACATGAGAAAAATCTGTATCTTTTGAATCAGGTTTTCACATGCCCATAAAGCATTTGCAAAAATGCCTATGTACAAGGAAACCCTTAATAAAGAAGTCTGATATTTTCCAACGGTAACTCTGGAAAGAACACGTGCCGCACTGAGCCCCGAGTTCAAATCCCAGCTCTGCCACCAGCCACCTGTATGTCTTCGGGCACGTCACTTACATTTCCTGAGTCTCTACTTCCTGTCTTTAAAAAAAGTTATCCTTACCTCTTAAGATCATTGTGAGGACCAATAACAGTCAAAACATGTGAAATCTTCTTGTAAGCTCTATAGAGTGGTTCCCCCAAGAGTAATTGTTCTAAAAGCAAGTTCCTACCCCTTCTTCCTTCCACAGTGGTGGCTACTAAGTGGCATATTCCAAAACAAGTCTTAGCAAGACAATAACAATGGGCCGTGAACGGCCACAATTTCACCCCTACTACTAACAATTCCAGTGTCGTTTTAGAGAAGCAAAAGACATGGATTACAATGTTTACAGTTCTGTGTATTTGCTGTATGATCTTGGGCTCATTCCTTAACCTCTCTGAGCCTCGTCCATAAAACCATGACGATGATGCCCACCTCCTAGGCTCACAGCAAATATTGCAGAATGTGTCCGTAGGGTAGCTGACACCTAGTAAACTCCAAACCGATGGGAGAGGTAAATAATCTGTTGCTTTACAATTCTCCAGTGCCTCTGTTGAGAACTGCAAGGGAATCGGCCAGGGTTGGGCCTGTGGGGCAACCCTGGCCACCCCACCTGTTAAGGAGTGACCCCAAGGCTCCCTCGCACCAGAGAGGTCTTGAAGATCTCAGGCACTTAGAGGACCAAGGCGGGGCTGGGCTGTTCTTCCCCTGCTCTGGACTGATCTGGTGCCCCCCTCTCCATTCCGAAGATGCCCTACCCTCTCTCCTGGGAGTCTCTGTCTGGCCTCAGAGACTGGCAGACCAGAGGAGGCTGGTTTTGCAGCTAGGAAAGGCGTCTCTAATGGCCCGAGGTGGCGGTGGTGGCCTGAGATGGAGTGGCCTGTGATGCAGGGCAGTGGGCACTAGGGGGAGGCATGTCTCTTCCACATCACCGACCGGCCCGGTGGGAGAAGGCGAGTAGAGGGCAGGTTTGCCTTGCCTTAAGCAGGAAGAGATTTCCAGACCAGACAGGTGCGCCTGGGGATGCTTCTCAGCGTCCTGAGAAAATGTCTCAAAAATTGTCCCTGCAAACCCCTAAGGAGAATTATTCTGTGACGGTCATGACGGTGGCGGTGAGGGCACCTGGCTCAGGGTCCCAGGGCTGAGACTAGGTGAGGTGAGTGAGGCACTTGCCAAAAGGCTCCACAATCAAAGTAAATAATGTTCTAATGCAATGTTTTTTTAAAGCCCAAGTCAATGCAAGAAAATTCGTGATGAACAAAACACCAAATATTTAAATAGAGACTGGCTCCAGCCCTCCACTTACGTACTTGCCCAACTCACCACCCTTGTCTCCCCTGTTTGGGATGAAGGACTTTGGGCTCGGGGCTCTCTGGCTCGTCCCTTGCCCACACACTCTCTGGAACTACACCTGTTCCGTGCATGTCGCCCCTCTACCGCAATAAGTAGTGCTGACCATGCTTTCCCTGTCGCCCGAGCAGGGCAAGGCGCGACTCTCCCCTGGGACTGCAGGCCTCCCTTGAAACCCCTGCACGGGATCCCAGAAATGCCAGCCCAGAGCGCCGAGCCTGTGTCAGAGCAGGTGCTGGGCCTGCAGGAACCGTGTTCTTCCAGCGGCTCTGTGGACCACGGGCCGTGGCAGAGCTTGACTCGTGGTGTACATGCCAGGCGCAGGAGTGGGGGGTAGAGACACGGGGGCTCGGTGCCTGCTTTTGGGGCCCAGACCCTCCTGAGCGTTGTGTGGGGTGATTTTTTTCAGGCGGGCAGAAGGGAAGAGAATTCCCGGCATGGGTGGTGGAGATGCGCGGAGTCTGCTGATGACTGCCGTGGGAGTCGTCAAGGAGGGAGGGCAGGCACCCGACGGTGGCCCCTGGTCCCTTGAGTGTCCCACCTGAGGGTCATCCTCTGTTGCGGCCGCTTAGGCACGCGGGGCTCTGTCCAGGGGCTGTACGAACCAGCTCTCCTGGGCGCCTGGGGCCCATGGGGTCTGGAGGGGACCAGTGGTCCCCGCGGGCTGGCCTCTGCACCGGGCTGGGCTGTACCCCTAGGGGGCCGCGGGGCACAGGGAGCAGGCATGCAGGAGCGGCTCGAAAGGCGGGCAGGAGAGCTGGGCCAGGCAGCGTCCGCACCAGCCTGGAAGGCAGGGGGGAGGCATGCGAGCAAACCCGCCAAGTGTGTCCCAGCACGGCCCTTCCAGAGCCGAGGTGCCAGGGACTCTGGGGAGCCCACCTTCCTCCCCTCACCGCCCCCCCCCCCCCCGCCGGAGCCGGGCAAAACCAAGGCGCGACCACCCACCCCTGCAACCTGCCGCCTGCCGCCCTCTCTCTTTCTCTTCCAGAATGCCAATCTGGCCCCTTGTGGAGCAGACCCGGATGCCAGCTGGGGCACGCGAGGTACAAGACGCGGGGACCCCCTTGGGTCTCCGGCTGGGGCAGGGGTCTCTTACACATTTCCACAAGTCTCATTCTGGGACGGGCCCCTCCAGGGCCAGCTGGCGAAAGCTCCAAACATCGCGCAGTGGGGGGAGCGTGGGGGGAGCGTGGGGGTGCTCGTTTCGGCTAGAGGAGCCGGTTACCTCCGTTCTTATGTTGCCTGAGGTGCTCCCTTCCCTTCATCCTTGAGAACAGCTGACCCTGTCCTGATTTGTTGGTCACTCTGGTTACTTGGGGAGAGACGTGTGTTGGAATAGCCACATCCCGTACCAGGACTGAGGCCAACCCAATCACCCACGGTTACGTTTCGTGGCAACATAACGCCTCTGGGGTCTGAGTCGAATGAATTGGGGTCCCATCCTGCCTCACACCCCTCCTGGTCATGGGGGCCTCCTGGGCTTCAAACTAGGAAGGTTGCTTGCTGGGAGGCTGGTGTTCCTGGTGTGACTCCGGCCGCATGGCAGGTGCCTGACCGGGGGTGGGGGGGCTCTGCTAGCTCTGAGCCCCTCCTGCGTGGGGTGTTCGCTCCCCCCTGTCACCCCGGATGGCGGGGAGCATGTTCTCATGGGCTGCTGGCTCACGCTGGGCCGTGGAGCACTGGGGGCTCGCAGCCAGCTCCCTCCACGTGGCTCTCCAAGTCATCAGGATGTCACGTGTGGCCCGCTGGGAAATTCGGGGGACCGAATCGCCCCTGTCGCCCAGGCCCCTTGCCAGGGTCTCCCTTCCAAGGCCAGCTTGCGGCCCAGGTCCTAGGGGTACTGCTTTCTGGGGGGTTCTGCTCACAGAGGCCCTCTGATCCATACGGGTCTATTTTCTGACATGACGATTTTAGTCTGGCAGAAAAGCCTTTTGAAAAGCAAGCATGTGGGGCTCAGGAATATAAAGGAGGAGCTACAGGCCAAGAAGGTGAGAGAGTAAGAGGCCGAGGGGTCAGAACCTGCACGGCTGTCAGTCTCTGCAATGCCCCCAAAACTGCCCTGGAAGGTCCGCTCCGCAGGTGGGTAAACTGAGGCAGGCCGCTTTCTCAGGGTGGCCCGGACCACCAGGGAGACAGTATCACGCCCGAGGAACGCAGCGCTGCGTCCGGCTCCCAGTCTGGCCTCCAGCCTCCTGACCATGCCTCCCGCTCTCGGGTTCCCTCTGGGGAATCTGCTCCCCGAGGACTAGCGCCCCGGTGCAGGCCGCCGGGGGTGGGGCGGGAGGTCCCCACCAATGCTTCCACCATTGGGCCACGTTCCCGTGCTTTCTAAACCGCCACGCGTGGCTTCTGCTCTCTCTCTTACAGAATACAAGGTAAGAGGGGCTGCCCGCTGCCACGCCGACCTCTGCCCGCCGCCATGCACCTGCCCAGGTTAAAAGTTCCTTTTGTTGTGGTTTCCTATGAAATGTGTGTGTCCGATGCCGGCGCAAGTATGTACCTCTCGTTGGCCTTCGGCTCAGCCCTTTGGTCCCGGCACACACCTGCTTCCTGGGGTCAACCTGCGGTTTCCTCTCCCCACAGATCTATCCTTATGACGCCCTCATTGTCACCAACCGAATTCGCGTCAAACTGCCCAAGGATGTGGACCGGACGCGGCTGGAGGTAGGAGGGCATTTCTGGGGGCGGGGTGCGCATTCCAGCTGCAAGGTCCTGGGCACACGCCCATCCACGGTGTCAGCGCTCGGCACCCCTGAGTGTTCTCGCAGGGGGCGGGGGCGCCACCAGGCCCACGGCGGGCTCGGAGCCCAGGCCCCGCGTTGTTTCGAGGGTTGAGAACCGTGGGAGCGTGCCCAACACAGGTGGCTTTGCAGAGGGCTCTGCTCTGTGTGTCTGGCCAGGAAGGGCTTCGAGACAGCGCCAAGTTGGTGGTGCTTGTCCTTCCCCCGGGGACTGGTGTTGGGAAGTTGGTCACGATCCGTGGCCTCCCGTTTGGCCACATTTACACCAAGTGAGAATAATAAACTCATCTCTGGAGAGCACGTGTAGGCTTAAAAGGCCAACAGGATGTCAGCTCAGACTAGGTATTTGGATGATACTTGTTGACCGCAAGGACTTTGCTGAGCACTTGCTAGGAGACGTGGTCCCCATGGTTGATGTGCAGGACTTAATCCCCACAATCGTCCTACTGAGTAATCAATGTCCATGCACTAGATCTCACCTCCTGAGCCCTGTCACGGATGCTTCGCTGCCTTTTAATGACCGTTTTGCTGGGCGCTGCGGGGTCTGGAGGCTCCTGAAGGTCTAGGGCTGCCCTGCCCCGTCCGTGCCCCAGGACCGGGCACACGGGAGATGCGGGGAGCATCTGACGCAGAGTATGTGTCCAGCCAGCGCCGGAGCCGCCAGACCGCCCACCTGGGAGGGAGCCGTAGGGGCCCGGACATGGCCAAGGGGCACCCAGCCAGCGTGGGAGGGCTGCCAGGAGAAGTTGGGAGGCCAGGTGCATCTGTACAGGATTGCCGCCTAAGACAGGATGGACAGAGGCCCCGGCGGAGCACTGGGGTGGAGGGAGGGGGGCTGGTCCACTGCGCAGCAAGAAACATGGGGCTGGCCTCTGAAGGAGGGATGGAACTCTCACCAGCCAAGAAGGGAAAGCATTGAAGGGTCTTCCAGGCCAAGCGACCCGCAAGTAAAGGCTTCGGGGTGGGGGGAAGCTGCAGGATGTGCCCTGGGCAAGAAGGGAGCCCTCACGGTGATGCTGGTCGGGTACCAACTTCCCTGCACTAGTTGGCCTTGATACGTGCGCCCTTCAGGTGAACATAACAGCTGCCTACTGTGTGGGTCACCGGGCCCCTCGCCCAGGTCCCGGGAGAGCATCCCTCGGCGGGGGGATAGTGGTGGCAGGGAAGGGCTTGGGGACACTGGTGTGGCCGCAGCCTTGCACGGAGACACATCCATGTTGACCCTTTCTGTTGCAAGTGATGGGTGCCTGACCCAAAGTGACTCAAGCAAAAAGGGGATCACCAGCTCATAGGGTTGATGGGTCCCCACAGGGGTGGCTCGGTTCTGCCTCAGGACCAGTTTCCTTCCCACCATCCTCTGTGTTTCGGCCTCATTGAGAGACAGATTTCTCCCTCACCCCTCCCAGGCTCAGAGTCTGCAGAAAAGAGATCCTGGGCGCCCGGTCTCTCTCTCTCTCTTTCTCTCTCTCAGAAGGCCTGGCCCTGCCTTATCTCCGCCTCTGGGTGGGTCCTCTGATCAGCCCTGAGTCAACCAGCTTGGCGGGGGACTGCAATGCCCATCTGGCCAGGTTTAGCTACAGGCACCCCTGGAGCCAAGGGACAGCTCGGAGCTCTGGGACCTGGGACCTGCAGGGAGCTAGGGTGCTGCGGCTGGGGGGGAGGGGGCAGCATGGCCCAGTGAGCCCACAGATGGCACAGTCAGGAAGTGCCGTGAACCCGCCAAATCCTGCCATCATCCCGGACACGAGGGCATCGTGCCCGGCAAAGGACCACAAAGGCGGAGGACACGCGAGCTCCTTGCTCAGGAGGCTGTCCGTTTAGCAGGACATTTGGATCTTACCCCACAGAAAAGGAAAGATGCTCTAAAAGTTCTGACCTGTTGGGATAAGCGCAGGTCGTCCGTAGGGTCGGGGGAGGCCGGGGCAGCCGAGGCCAGCTGGGAAGCAGGTGTGCGAGTCTAGGGGAGCAGGGGGCCCCTGGGGCCCAGCCCCAGGTGCAGCTCCTGGCACGTGGAGGTGGCCAGAGAGCACGTGTGCACACAGACGCCAGGAACCAGGAGGGCCGCCTCACACTTCGGGGGTACCTGCCATGGGGGAGTAGATAGGGTCTTGGGTGGCCTCTTCACGGGGCTCAGGTATGACAATCCCCACTTTCTCTGCAGGGGACGTGCTCTTGGGCTCCTGCTGAGTTAAGTCCTTGTTAATCATGTGGTCATGTCCCCAGCCTGGAGGGCTCCTATTTGCTGTGTGTCTTTGTTCCTTAAAAGGGCCAAGCCCTGTGGGCTGGTTGCTCTCAACCCAAGAGCTGAGCCCAGAACTAGATGCCTGGAGCTTCCGGCACAGCGGTGGCCCCGGGGCCAGGTTTCCCTCTTGGGACTGGGGTACCCTTTAAATGACACCCCCTTTTCTTTTTGCTAAATACCGAATGAAAGATGCAAAATAGTGGTTAATACCTCTAAATACTTGCTTTGAACAAACTCTTGAGGATTGGGTCATGGGTTTAATCATCCATTCTCCAAGAACACACCCAAGGGTGCGTCTCTGTAATCACTCCCCTCTCATCTCCGCCGAGCTGGGAGGCAAGCTGGGAATGTTACCAGCAGTGGGGCACGCCCCACATTCTTCGGGGCTCGGAGCTGGGAGGTGAGCCAGGAGTGGCCTAGGAGGGGCCAGCCGCATCCCAGCAGGACAGGAGGCCCCTGATGTTTTGATTTCAGGGAGAGAGCTTTATTTTTAATATCAAAACCATTTATAACTCTTGTAGAACTCCAGAAAAATGCAAAGAAGAACGCAAACATCACACGGAATTCCCCCACCAAGTCATAACTTCTGGTAGCGCCGTGGTGGACATGATTCCGGAAATCTCTTTTTGCACAAATACCCAAGATCGCTGAATCTGATTTTTGATGTGTAGGTTCACACTGTTTAGGTAGTTTGATATCAGCTTTTTTATCATTTATTTATTTGAGAGAGAGAGAGAGAGAAAGAGCATGAGTGGAGGCGGGGAGCAGCACAGGGAGAGGGAGAAGCAGACTCCCTCCTGAGCAGGGAGCCCGATGCAGGACTCGATCCCAGGACCCAGAGATCATGACCTGAGCCGAAGGCGGACGCCTGACCAAATGAGCCACACAGGCCCCCTGATAATCAACTTTTTTTCGCTTGAGTTTGACATGAACACTTTCCATGCTAGTTAATATGGATCTGCTCATCCTTTTAATGGCTGTGCAGTGGTCCCACGTCCACACTTGGGAGGGTCCGAAAGGCCAAGCTGTGGAGTGGCAGACGTGGCTTCTGCTCGCGCCCCCCCCCCTCCACCCGCCGGCTGGACCTCAGTCACACGGCAAATCTCCATGCAAGGCAGGCTGGGCATGTTGTGTGGCCAGCAAGAGGAGAGGATGGATTTGGGTGGACAGCTGGTGAGCCCAGCTCATCTCTGTAGGGTCAGTCTCTGGAAGGAGGACTGCTCTGTCAAGTTCTCCACCCTTGCTCCCAGAATGCTTAGCTGACTCTGTCATTCATTTGCTGAGTATGTGCCAGGCACTGAATGGGGTCCTGGGATGCGTGATGAGCAAACACAGGCATGAGCTCTGCCCTCCCAGGCTCAGTCTGATGGGGGAGACAGAATCAATCATCTGATAGCCCGAACAAGTGTAATTATATACCAAGATAAGGGCTCTAAAGGGGAGGAACATGGGCCATTAAAAATGGGTAAAAGTTAACTGGGTGTAGTAAGTGTTGTGTTTACGTGTGTGTGCACACGTATATGCATGCGTGTGTGTGTGTGTGTGTGTGTGTGTGGTGAAGGAGGCCTACAGGGAGAGAATTCCAGGAAGAGCAGACTGCATATGCAAAGGCCCTGGGGCAGGAGGAAGCCAGGGCTGTTTGAGGAAGAACTTTAAGGAGGCTAAGGTGGCTGTACTTGAACAGGGTGAAGATAAGAATGGGGCCAGAGCATACAGGGCCCTGGGCCATGTGAAGCAGTTTGGATTTTAGTTTTAAGGACAACGGTTTTTAAATTGAGGGACTCCCTGATTAGGTTTGTAATTCAAAACACCAGTAAGGCTGTAACTGTGAGGCTCAGGTTGGCCGTGTGGATGCAGGGAGACTGTTTGGGAGGCCTCACTAACGGAGGGGCCTCATCCAGTCTGCTGGAGGCCTTAAGAGCAAAACTGGCCGCTTGCCTGGAAAGAAATTCTGCTTTGAAGTGTCAGAGAGGTGCAGGGAGTGGCCTCAGGATATTTGCTTCTGCCCAGGGACAGTTAGGTCTCCTTCTACTCCTGGAAACTCCTGGAAGCCGACCCTCGACCCTCGGAGGATAACCACCAAATGCAGGAAGGGCCAGAGCTCCTCCAATGCATGAGGCCCTCAGGTCCTGGGGGCAGGGCCCAGACCCTCTAAGACAGAGAGCCCTGGATCTCAGGGTCCTCCAGACTCATCTCCGGGGTTTGCTAGTGCTCAGGTCCGCGGGAAGGGAGTGTCCCCTTGCAGAGGAGTCTTGCGGTTTCTGGACCGCCCCCACCAGACCTTGAGTCTAAATGCACACCTGACTTTGCTCCAACAGTAAGAACCCAAGTCAGAAAGTGCCGGGGGGGGGCGGGGGGGGCGGGTGGAAAGGACCCTGTGGTTAAGAATACTTCTTTTGTTTAAACCCATCCAACTGGTCCAGTGAGAATCTGATAGACTGATGGCAGCAGCTGAGTGTGTCCCCAGCGCATGGGCGTGGGTGCCTCTGAGAGACAGGGCTGCACGAGAATCCAGCGCTTCGGGGGCCCCCAGGTCTGAGCATGAGCAGTCCTCCCAGGCCAGGCCAAGTAGCAGGGATTGCAGGGGTGGAGGTTGGGGAGGGAGGAGGGAAGCACACGGGAGAGTAGGGTAGGCTGGTAGAAGCAGAGCACATGGAGAAGGGAGGAAGCTGGGGGGCAGTATGACAGGAACATGGGAGCAGAGATTTGGATTCGGGGGTACACGTGGCCAACAGAGATTGTCCCTGGGGGAGGGTGAGAGACCAAGCTGAACAGGCAGGCCCGTGCCCACCCTCATGGAGTTGGGAGCCAGATGAGGTCAGCAGTGACCAGATCAGCAAGGGCCTGATTGGCTAGGGCAACCCAGGAGGGCCCCCTGGAGGAGAGGACATTTGAGCTGGGACCTAGGATGAAGAGGAGACTTTGAAGTGAGGGAAAGAGCATTGCAGGCCTTGGGGGTGGCAAAGAGCCTGGCATATTCTAGAACCCACCACGGAGCAGAGTGCTGGTGGGAGAGGTGGGCAAGAACACATGATTGTGATGCAGGGCCTCAAACCACCTGACAGCAACGTCGCTCCACCTGGCAGAGCCTGCATCCCCTCCCTACCGCATGGGCTCTGGGAGAGCTCACGGGACTGCGGGTGGAGCGCTGCCAGCACCCCCCAGGGACAGACCAACACGCCACAAACCATGGTGGCCATTGTCATGACGACAGTAATGTCATCGTGATGATGGTGTGGGAATGACGATGCTGTCATGATGATGATGATGCTGTTGTGGCGATGGTGTTGTGCTGGTGATGTGATGACAATGATGTCATGATGACGATGATGTCATGATGACAAATGATGTCACGATGATGATGTCATAATAATGTTATGCTGACGGTGATGTCATGATGATGATGTCATGCTGACGGTGATGTCATGCTGATGGTGATGTCATGATGACGATGATGCTGTTGTGCCGACGGTGTCGTGCTGGTGATGTAATGACAATGATGTCATGACGATGATGATGTCATGGCGTTGATGTCATTGTGGCAGTGGTGTTGTAGTGACCACAATCCCATGATGACGATGATGTAATGATGATATCATTGCGCTGGTGATGTCGTGATGACGATGACGTCGTGAGGACAAATGATGTCATTGTGATGGTGATATCGCAGAGACCACGAGGCCACGATACGATGATGTCATTAGCAGCCCCCTCCTGCTAAGGGGCTGAAGCTTCAGAATGTGGGCCCCACTCAGTGGGACTCGCCTCTGCAGCAGGCCCCCCCCCTCCTTGCAAGCTAAGCCACGTGAGCGAGCAGAACTGCACCATGGAGCCCAGTCCTCCAGAGAAAAGCAGCCCCTCGCTCGCCCAGGAGAGGCAGGCTGAGCAGGCCTGAGGCCTGGGCCCCCCCCCCCCGCCGCCCCGGGCAGCCCACACCGGTGCGGGGCCCGGCAGTGCCTAGTGGGCCGGGTGGAAGGAGCCGTTGAGGGTTAGCCAGGCCCCTCCCAGGAGCACAGCTGAGCTCTGGGAGAAGTGAGGGGCCGCTGGAAGTGCCCCGCAGGGTGAAGGCCGGAGGAGGGTCAGGCTGGTCCCGGCAAGGTAGCCCAGCCCTGCCGGTGCAGTGGCAGCATAGCCCCGAGGGTGCTCCTTCACCACAGTTACTACCCTCCACGCTCTCGAGGTTGTGGATGGACACCGACCGCACCTGTAAGGAGAAACGTCCCGGGGCTTGTGCTGCTGGGCCTCTCTGTCCAACGTCACATTGGACATCACGTTGGCAGCTTGAAACGGGGGGTGGGGGGATGGTGGTGTGAGAAAGAGGCCGGGGGGCTTTGGGAGCCTGCAGTGAGGGTGCAGTCAGGAGAGGCTTCCTGGAGGAGCCGAGATCCATGGCCAGGTCTGAGCACTGAGCGGGAGGGGCTGACATTCCAAGGGTAGGAGAGCGGATGAAGGCACAGCCCTGCTTATTCCCATTTTCCAGAATCGTAACTGAGGTCAGGTCACGCAGTGCAGCTGGACCGGGATGGAGCCGGGACCAGAATCCTGGTGGATCTGGCTCCTGGGCTGGAGGTCTTTGCACGATGCTGCCCCGGAGGGTCGTATGTCAGCAGACCCCCGGCAGAGCATGTAGGGCCCCTGCCATGTTGCAGAAATGGCCTCCTCCCCAGGGGCACATCGTGGGGAGCCCAGGGCACCGCAGGAGTGAGGCTGTGCCAGAATGAAGCCAAGCCACCCCTCTACAAAGGCGCCACCCCCTGGGCTTCCTCCCTGTTCATTCAGGAAGGAGCTTGGTCGTGCCTGACCTTGGCAGGCACCTGGGGGTCAGGCCAACTGCCTCCTGGGGAGCCTTCAGAAGCCAGGGCCAGGGGAATAGGCCCGGGCTCAGAAAGCTGGCTCCAGCCACTGGGGTGAGCTGTGCCCCACGTGTCCTGCCTGCCACAGGGCACAGACTGAAGGAGGGTGCCTGGGTCTACCACATGACCTTGAGCGAGATTATCTTGGAAGCCAGTTGGAACAGGGCCCTCAGCTCCTCCTCACCTAGGTGGTAGTGGAGACTCGGCGGGGCAAGCTCCAACACTTAGGACCACACAGCTAGAGCCGGGGGGGGGGGGGGGGGCCGGGGGCGTGGTGAACAGGTACCCTGCCGGGCATCCCTCATCTGACCCTGGCCTGGCCCTGCAGAGTCCTCAGACAGCCAAATTCTGTTCCCGCTCTGCAGATGAGGATGGGGGCCCTGCTAGCCTCTAGGACTTCCGCTCACCCCAGCGCTCCCAAACCCAGCTACCATCGTCGGCTGGGGGAGGCCTCGGCCGCTGAGCTACAGTGGTAGGTTTCCGTGGCGCAGATTGTCAGCTCCGACAAGCGCGCCGGGTCACTGCCAGGGCCTGCGGGGCCGGGGGCTCAGCCGGGGCCCCAGGTAGCTGTATCCCCCCTGCTGTCTCCTAATCCCCCCGTCTTCCCTGCCCTGCAGTGGGCTCCTGGGTGCGGCAGGAGCGCAGGACCGCACCGTCAGGGTTAAGAACCCCCGCCTCAGGCTTCCCACACCCCATCCCCAGGTGGAGCTCTGTAACCCCCACAAGGAGCCACAAAGGAGGGACTCCGCCTTGGATGTCTTTCAGGGCCCAGTCGGGCCTCCTACCCGAGGACGGCTCAGCCGCCTCTCGCGGCCCGGCTGTGTTCAGGCACTGGGGACAGGCTCCACACCAGCTCTCCCTCCCCTGGTCGGCCTGCCTCTCTCCTGCCACCGCGTGTCCCCAGGGTGCAAGTCCTGAGGGTGCGCGTCTCTGTGGCCACGGGGCCCGGGCCCCGTGCGACTCTCCGATGAAGTTCCCAGGGCATCCTGGCCCCGAGGGTGCCGGTGAGCTTCATGGGACCTGCAGCGACAGGGCTCTGCGGCTCCACGTGTACCCCCGGGCTCCCCCAGCAGGCCCCCCAGCTGCCACGGTCCCCCTTGCCCTGGCTGGGGGGGCTCCCAGGCTTGAGCGCACAGTCACCCCTCGGCACCGTGTCCCCACCGCTGGGGCGCCGCGCCTCTCGCCTCGTCTCCCTCCTGCGTGTCCGCAGCCTGGCGACCCCCTCAAACAGCTCGGCGTGGGGATCCCTGCCTGCTCTGCAGGACCACTGTCCACTGAGGACAGCATGGAGAAGGGGGACGCCTGTCCCCGCACCAGCTTCGGGCTCCGGACGGTCCCTGGATCCGCTGCACGTCCGTCCATTCCCCCAGGGGCCCGTGTCCTCTGCCCGGCCAGGCCGCCCGTCGGTGCTGAGAGCAGTGGAAACAGTTTTCTTCTTATCCTCCCTTCTTCACCTCTCGATTGCCCCACAGTGATTGGGGAGGTTGTGATTTAGTGCCTGGAAAAGGGGTGATGTTGTCCGACGACAGTTCCGTGTCTCCGTGGACTGGCCGTGGACTCCTCAGCACACCCACGTCCACGCCGTGCGGATGGTTCATTTCTGGCGAGCGCCGGGTTCTCTTCCTGTGTGCAAGCTCAAGATGGCAGCGGGCGGCCGGCCCCTTCCTGGCAGAGACTCGCTTGATGGGGTGTTTGTGTTTGTGTGTGTGTCCGTGTGTCCGTGTGTGGGTGTGTGCGCACGTGGGTGCGCACGCGCACGCACGTATTGAGTACTCTGGGCCTGGATTCAACCAGGAGGGCCTTCGGTGACTCACACAAGACTGAGGGGTGTCCTGTGTTCCCTCCTCCGGATCATGCCAACAACCGGGCTCCAAAACCCACTGCCCGCCACGCAGATTTGGGGATTTTTGTGAAGGCATAAACAGTAGTGACGGGTGTCTATGCTTTTCATAGTTCACCAAATGTCTTCACCTCTGTTTCTCTCCGGACCATCACAAATTTTAGTATGAGTAGTTTTGTTTTAAAGCCAAGGAAACCACACTGCGGGAGGGTGGGGGACAAGAATTGTTTCCTTTAATTGTAAAATTCCCATAAAATTCACCCTATTAGCCCCTTTACAGTCTAGAAACCAGTGGCCTTTAGCACATTCCCACATGGTGCAACCACCTCCTTGATCGAGTTCCAGAACATTTCCATGCCCCCGCAAGGAAACGCTGTCCCGTTGAGCAGTCACTCCCCGCCCCCGTCCGTCCCCAGCCCCTGACAGCCGCTTCTCCGTTCTCGGTCCCTGTGGACTGGCCTCTTGTGGATGCTTCGCAGAAACAGAACCACACGCTATGGGGCCCTTTGCGTCCAGGCTCCTTCACTGGCCCTCCTGTTGCACGCCTTATCCGAGTCACTGTGCGCATTCAGGCCTTCGCTACTTCTCGTGGCTGGACGACACTCCACTGTGTGCACGGACCCCACTTAGGCAGCTCGGTTGTGTCCATGTTTTGGCCACCGTGAACAATGCTGCTCTGAACGTGGGCGCAGGTACCTGCTTGAGTCCTGTTCGGTCAGGCCCCTAACTGAGTCTCTTTGTCTAGGTTCGGTGCCATGTGCTGCAGCGCGGGAACAGCAGGGATGCAGAAGGAACGCAGGGGGAGCCGGCGGCCTCCTGGACGCCGAGCCCACCTCTGGACTGCCCAGCAGCATGGAGCTGGCCCGGCTGCGCGGGTTACAGCGTTGCTAACTGCTCCTCTCTGGCTTTCCCTGTTTGCAGAGGCACCTGTCGCCCGAGGATTTCCAGGAAGTATTTGGGATGAGCGTGGAAGAGTTTGACCGCCTGGCCCTCTGGAAAAGGAATGACCTCAAGAAGAAAGCCCTATTGTTTTGACGGCTGCTGGTGTTCGTGACCGTGCGCAGCAGCAGCAGAGCCCGGGACACCTGGCGAGAACCACGAAAACCCCTCCTATTGCACCTGGCTCTGGCTTCCCTGTGTCTGTGGGGGGCTGGCGGTGGGCCCCTGGAGAGGGCTGGGCTGGAGGCGGGGGCAGGAGGAGGTCCCAGAGCAGGTGCGACCTCTGTTTCTGCCAGCAATGCTCCCGCCCCTGGTTCAGAGCCCAGACGCCTTGCTTTGTGCTGTTCCTTCCCCGCTGTTGCTTGGCATCAGGGAGATGCTGCAAAATAGCTGTCCCAGGAGATCAAGGAACACTTACGCGACGTGCAGCCCACCTTCCTGACCCCTGTGCAGTGCCCCGAACCCCCGCCCCCTGCACTAGGCCCTGGGGGCACAGAGGTGCCTGGGACTCGGGATTGGAGGAGGTTTGTCAATGACAGACGCTGACACAATCATGGGTGGGTGGGCATCTGGCTCCCAGTGTCTGCTCACCTCCCCCCCACTTGCTCAGCCCTGGGGAGGCAAAGCCTTGCACCCAGACAGGCCAGGCCAGGGAGAGTGCCGCAGAGCACCCGGACTGCACGAAGTCAAGCGCAGGGTGCATGATTTTTGCATCTGCTTGTGACGAAGTCTGTTTTTAGGGATAAACGTCAGCCTGACAGGGTACCTTCGGCCAGGGCCCTCCATGCACTGCATTTTTCTTCCAAATCATCCCCTAGATGCCTAAATGATATCTTTAAAGTAACACAGAAGTTTTTATTTTATTAAGGAGCATAGCCTACTTAAACATAAGACGACATATATAGAGTTCCATTTTATGGTCCCGCGGAAGGGAGCGCCTCCAGCCTTATTCTCCACTGCTCAGATCTGTGTGTTTTTGCTTCTTGGTGTGTTCCTAACACCTAGGGCTCCTTGTCGGGTTTCTTTCCATTGTTTTTTTTTTTTTTTCTTTTTCACCTGTCACACAGGTGCCCTTAAGGGCAGCCCTTGCCCACATAATGCCCACGTAATGCCCACGTAATGCTCTTTGTAAGTATGTGTGAAGTGTAGCCACCACAGTCTGCCTCGCTGTTATTCTCCACGTCTTGGAGAGAGAACATCCTCTTCTGATGGCCAAAGCCCTGGAATGATGGATTTCCATGCGTCCAGCCTAATACCCAACGTAGCCCTTGGTGTGCCTGTCTTTCCCGCAGTGGAACGTAGCCCCCTGGGCTGAAGCCTTCTGCATGAGTGTGTGGTCCTGAGACAGGCACCTGGCCGCTGGGGAAGGAGGCGGGAGACGCCACCCTCTTCTGGCCTGCAAGGTCAGCACAGGGTCCTGCAGCAGAAGGCTGGCCAGGCCCCCTGCTGAAAGGCGTCCGTGTCTGTAATTAGGTGCGGTAGGGCTGGTGCCTGTCCCAGGAAACTTGTAATGTGGGTTGAGAGGTTTATGAATCACTGGGAAGGTGTCACCAAAGTCTGTTCCCCTGTGTTCTGTGGAGCTGTGTCTGTGTTCCTGGCCGTCCCGTCTGTGAGTCAGCATGACTCAGATCCTTCCAGCCCTACCACGCACCCCATTGCGCACCAGCTTCCCACCAGCCCGGCTCGGCCAGGGAGGCGTGTTTCTAGCACCTAATGCACTTCCTTCCCTTTAGCAATCTGCGCCCCGAGCAACTGGAAACCCCCGGGTTTTTCATTAGTGCAATGTCCTGTCAGCTCCCAGGGGAGCCTGGAAAAATAAAGGACGGTGTACCCTAACTTGTGAAGGTGAAAGCCACTTCTCATTGACGTGTGTCATTTCTCAGTGCACGGGCCCCCTTCTGCTGATGGCACCTGGGGAGAGCATCCGCTGAAAGCAGCAGTGCTGGACGGTGCCCAGGGCAGGGGGTGCTGCTAGGGGCGGGACCCCCACCTGCATGGGGATACCATAGGACGCCCCTCTCTTGGGAGGCAGCAACTCAGGGGTACATCCCAGCCAGCACCACGCTCCAGTGGTAGAGAGGGGCATGGGGGCTGATGCCGGCTCGCGTCAGGCTGGGGAGACCGACCAGCAAACAGACAAAGACAGCAAGATTGACCACTGCCCTCTGGGGAGGCCCCAGATACACCCCAGAGGTCAGGGGCGGCTTTCCGAGACAGTGCTGCCCAACCTAAGTCTTGACAGATGAGGAAGCATTCCCAGCGGCCAATGAAGGGAAGGGCATTCCGGGCTGAGGGAACAGTAGGAACAGACACACTGCATAGCAGATAAAGCCTCCCAGGTTCTGGAAACTTCAGCACTGGTTATGGCTGGAGCGCAGGGCTCAGGAAGGGAAGAAAATGCAGGTAGGGCTCCCATGCGGGAGGGCCTGGCAGGTCTGCCCCACCACAGTTACCCATGCTGTTCCGGGATTAAATGTTTCCTAATCTCTGTTTTAGCCTGCTCAGGTTACGATAACAAAATCCCATTGAATGGGTGCCTTAAACAACGAACATTGATTTCTCATAGTTGTGGGGTCTGGAAGTCCAAGCCCCAGGTGTGGGCATGACTGGGTTCTAGGCACAGCCTGTTCCTGGCTTGCGGACGGCTGCCTCTCACCATGTCCTCACTTGGTGGACAGAGATGCTTTCTCTCCACTCTTCCCCCCAAAAGGGCAGAGCCTTCGTGAGGGCCCCACCCTCGTGGCCTCATCGCCTCCCCGAGGCCCCATCGCGTGGGGGGTTAGGGCTTCCACATACAAATCTGGGGGACACAGACATTCAGACTGTAGCGTTCTCTAATCTCACCCCAGTGAACGTAATGGCTCTTGTGAACTTCGGGGTTTCCCCCCCGAAGGCCGGGCCACACGTACACCATCTGCCCATCTTGGTAAATGGCACAACTCTATGCACCCCCCATTATGCAAGTCAGAAATGGGCACACTTTGCTCAGCCCCCAAGGACCATCCTCCCCCCCAGGCAAGGCCCCTCTCTACCTTCTGGGTTCAGCTCAGAAGTTCCCATGTCACAAAAGCCCCTTGCCGGTTCTGTAGGGAATCTGCACCCCGGCTGTGCCAGGCTTCATCGCACCCACCTGCCGTCCCCACACTGGCCTCTATTGACCCTTTCCCTTCACCACCTGTAAAGTTGAGAGGGCTGACGGTTTTATCGCCATGCTCTGCGGCCTGGGGACGGGGTTGGAATATTTGGTAATGAGACGGGGGCCTGTCTGGACACCGTGCTGACCCCAGCCTGGTCCTTAGTCCCCAGGCTGCCCTCCAGAGGGGAAACCCGTCTACCACCTGAGAGCTGGATCGCTGCAGAGCTAGTTTCCATCCCCGTTGTGCCCCCCCCTCCCCAACCCCCACCTTCCGGTGGAAGAAACCCTGGGGCCGGGGAGGTAGCCCACGTGTGCTATGCGTTCTGGGACCCAGCACAGCCCCTCCTTGGGGGGGGGGTGCGTATCCCTAGCCAGCACAGCTGCTGCAAATTTAACAAGGAAGGACATCAGTGCCACCCTGGTGGCGCCCAGAGGCTGCTGGGATATTACTGAACTAGGTTTCATGAATAATAGAGGCTCCCTTTCCTTCTGCCTGAATCCTGTGGTCCAAAGAGCATCCCTCAGCTGGACATCATTCCCGAGAGCTCCCTTTAGCAGGCCTGCCTGCTGATAGCCCTTCCTGACTCTGCCCCCCGAACATCTCTCCGTTCTGACACGATGTGCCCCATCATTCCCTCTGGTCCATCCTGTCGATCTGCCTGTAGCACACACTCGCCCATGCCATTCCCTGCCCGGAGACCTCCCTGGCGGGAGACCTCCGTGGCTGCTCCCTGACTCCTTCACAGGCATCACCTGGCCACCGACTCCCTCCACACACTCTTCCTTCCTCCTCCCCGATTACCCTTGTTTCTTAAGCAGCCCCTCCCTCTTCCCTCCCCGCACACAGTGCCACCCTTTGCAAAGGCTCTTTCCTCTGCTTGGAATGCCCCATCTAGCAAACTCCTATTCATCCTTCCATACCCAGCAGAGACACTATCTTCTCTGCAAAGACTTCCATGATATGACCCCCCCTCTTCCCAAACTGTTAGCACTCTTTTTTCCATCCAGATAGCTTAGTTCATCCACAGATATTTACTGAGCTGGGCATGCATGACAAAACAGATGAAAAAGACAATGTCCCTGACCTCAAGAACTGATCACAAACCCATGGGGGAAAAGTACTATGAACTGAATTGCATTCCTCACAAATCCACCCATTGAAACCCTAACCCCCAGTGTGACTATATTTGGAGATGGAGTCTAGAAGGAGGTAATTACAGTTAAATGAGGTCATAAGGGTGGGGCCCTGATCTGATAGGGCTGGTGCCTTATAAGAAGGGGAAGAAAGTTTCCTAAAAGGCCATGTGAGGGCACAGGGAGAAGGTGGGTATCTACAAGCCAAGAAGAGAGCTCTCAGTAGAAACCAAATTTGCTGGCAGATGATCTCAGACTTCCCAGCTTCCAGATCTGTGTGGGACCAATTGATGTTGTTGAAGCCCTCAGTCTGTGGTATTTTGTTACCCAGCGCATCTGACTGAGACAAGACGGTCAACCCTCAGGCCGTGGTATTTTGTTACCCAGCGCGTCTGACTGAGACAAGACGGTCAACCCTCAGGCTGTGGTATTTTTGTTACCCAGCGCATCTGACTGAGACAAGACGGTCAACCCTCAGTCTGTGGTATTTTGTTACCCAGCGCATCTGATTGATACAAGACGGTCAAAGGACCAGGCCATGGCAGCACACGTAGTCAGCTCCGTGAGAGTGAGGGCAGGAGCCTATAGCCGGGAGCAGGTGGGGTGTCTGGGAAGGCTTTCTGCGCCGAGTGCCACTAGGGCTGAGTCCAGAAGGGTGAGTGTAAGTCAGAGTGAGAAAGAGGGAAAGAGTGTTGCAGGCCGAGGACACAGCCCATGCCAAGGTCAGAGGACAGGAAGCTGCCTGCTGCCTCCAGGAGCTGCCCAGCATGGCTGGGGCAGGGCACACTCCCTTCTCTGTGCTCCACGCCAAGAAGCCTGGCTGGACCTGGCTTAGGACACTTGCCCCATTAGCTCATAATTACCTGTACCTCCGCTAGAGAGATGCTGCCATGCCCTGCCTGGAGCCGCCTGGCACACACCATTCCTACCTAATGTGTAGGCCTGGATGCAAACATCTGCGTCTCTGGCTGTGGGATCCGCTCAGCCTCCGTGAGGGGCAGGCCTGGAGCACCAGGGAGTTAAGCAGCTTCGGAAGCAGCTCTCAACCAATAAGTCACCCCAGGTCTTCCCTCATTGATCGGGACAATTCTGAGCTCACCCCCACTGGGATGGAGCCCCCCCATGCCCACTGCGACCATCTGCTCATGGACACACCTCCCTGGGTTCCTTCCCTGCTTTCCCTGACCTTCCTCCCTCTGCCCCGGTGCTTCCTGGGATCTCCTCCCACTTAAATGGCTTGTCCTCGGTCCTGGTTTCTGGGTCTACTTCTGGGGATACCCGTCTTGCCTCCTCCCACCCCAGCCTCACCTACGGGGGGTAGAAAGGTGTTATTCTTATAGCCAGCCGAGGAGTAAACACAACTGTCTGGCAATAGCATCTGGGGCCATGCGAGGTGGGTGGGTGATCGCCACCGCTTGCTCCTGTAATAAGGCAGGGGCCCTACCCCACGGCTGAAGCCCCACTGCCTATCCCAGAAGCACTGGGATAGGCTTTTTCTCTCTCTAGCCTACGGAAAACACTTTCCGCATCTCTGGATGGATTTTTCTGGCGTGCCCACAGGAAGCTGCTGGTCTGCAGGGACCTATAGCTCTCTCCTGAGACCCTCTGGCAGCGGGACTAGCGGCCACACCCTCTGTCCTATCTGAAATCACTTCTCCCATTGACCTTCTGCCTTGGGCTCCATCTGGCCCGCCCTCCCTCAAGGGGGTCTTTCTCCAGCTGCCCTGGGTCGCCAGCGCCAGGCTGGCTCCCGACAGGCCCCCTGGCCCCCTGGCCCCAGCAAGTCTGAGCACTCACGGACCCCATGGTCTGCCAGCTTGCAGTCCCGGCCCTCAGCACGTCAAGGCCTCAGGCATGCGAGGGCTTCCAGGAACCTGCTTTACCGCCCCCCAATATGGCCCTCTGCTTAAGACACTCCCTACAAGTCCTATGAGGCTTTAGAGACCAGGCTGCAGGTGGAGCAGCGCCTCTCACCTGCCTGAATGCTTCCTTACCTTCTCTGCCCTAAACACTTGGTGGTCCTTCAAATGTCTCCAAGAGTTTTTTCCGCCCTAGAGAAGTGGTTAAAAGGACAGCCTTTCGGTTGGGGTTTATGGTCATTTTCTGGGCTCAGATATTCTCCCATAGGCCAAAGAGAGCCCCTCCCTCACACTGCGGGGGGTGGGGAGACATCTCCCATCACTTTTGGGGCGCAAGGCCATTCCATCTGTACCTTCATCTCTTTCGATGCTGACCAGCTATGTATGACATGTCCCAGATCCCCAGCTCTGCTAAGGGGCAGAGCTTAACGGCCTTATAATCAAGAGGTCAGCTTCCGGGCACTGGGTCACCCCCTTCTCTGGGTGCTCCCAGACACACCTGCCAGTCCATTCTTGTTCAGAGCAGGACAGCTCTGTTTGTTTCTTTGCTTCAGCCCATCCACCCATGGCTTACAGCCGCTTGTAACCTTCCCTTCTGGTGGCTTCCCAGGCCAACCCATGTGCTTTTCTCCGGGAAAGGAATTGTGAGGTCTGCCCCTCCTTCTCTGCCAAGGGCTCTCCCGTGGAGGAGGGGTTGGAGCGGCCAGGCCTGGGAGAGGGAGACGAATAGGGATGTTTTGCCATAATTCTGGGGCCAGCTGCAAAGCCTGGGGGGTGGAGGCTGTGGATTCCAGAAAGAGAGCCAGCAGGACCTGGCGGCTGGGGGTAGGGGACGGGGAAGAGGGTGGGACCCTGCTCCCTGGCAGGGCAACGGGACAGATGCTGGAGCCACTCAGGAGTGATGGAACCTAAGAGGAACAGTGGGTCTGGGCGTGGAAGGCAGGTCTGAGCTGCTGTGTGTCATGGATCAGGTGCCCACGTGCAGCCCAGGGGAAGGTGCCCCGGCTAGGATGTTCCTGGCTTCCCCAGAATATGAACCGTCCCTAGGGACGGTGCAGAACCAGCAGAGCAGACCCAGGGGAACACTGGCTCTTTGAACACTTGGCCTTCCCGCATCTGGCAGAGGAAGAAGGGAGCACGGAGGCAAACGAGGAGGGCGGCGGGACAGGGAGGGGAGCCGGGAGGGTGTGGTCGGGCGGAGGCAGGGGAGAAGAGAGAGGGTCAATAACAGAGCAGAGGGAGAGCTGAGGTGCGGTTGGGTGGGACAAAGCTGCGTGGGGCGGAGGAGGCCGACGGTGGGTGGGGACCACGGCCAGTGCACGTCAGTGCTGGTAGGTTTTGGAGGAGATGGATTGATAGGTGTTTTGTTTTGTTTTTTCCTTTTTCTTTTTCTTTCAACATTGTAAGACTGTTTCATCGTCTTTTGACTTCATTTATTTCTGGTAAGATGTCATCTCTAATTCTTATTGTTATTCACCAGAATATGATGTTTGTTTTATATGGCTGCTTTTTTTTTTTTAAATCATTTTTAAAATTTTCTTAAAAAGATTGTATTTATTTGAGAGAGAGAGAGTGAGCAAGAGAGACAGAGAAGGAGCAGGGGGAGAGAGAGAAGCAGACTCCCCGCGGAGCAGGGAGCCCGATGCGGAGCTCTATCCCAGGACCCCGGGATCATGACCTGAGCCGAAGTAGACGCTTCACCGACTGACCCACCCAGGCGCCCCTCTATGGCTGCTTTCAGGATTTTTTTTTAAAAAACCATTGGTTTTCAGCAGCTGTGATATTGGGTACAAAACATTTGTGGCTTCCACCTTCCTTGCTCTGAGAAAAGTCAGCTGCCATGTAAGTTGCCCTGTGTGGGGTTGACTTAGTGAGCAGCTGAGGGGGGCCCGCGAACAGCCATATGAGTGAGCCTGGAGACAGAACGTCCCCGGCCAAGCCTTCCCGTGAGACCATGGCCCCAGCCAACAGTTGGGTGGCAGCCTTGTGGGCGACCTGGAGGCAGAGGTACCCGGGCAAGCCGTGCCGGGATGGCTGCCCCACAGAAACAGTGACGTGATAAATGTCCGTCGTTTTAAGCTGCTGGGCTTGGGGGTGACCTGTTGCATGACCACAGATGGCTGGTGCAGCCACCTGTCGGCTTTCACTGCTTTGCTCAACTTGACATCCCATCCTAAACTGGGCCCAGCTGCCACGGATGGTCTTTGCTCCCTCTCGGCCCCAGAATCTAGGAAGACTGAGTCAAAAGTGCCATGGAAATGCAGTTTACCTTGGCATCCGATAGCTTGTAAGTATGTTTTTCTTGAGAGACATGTCATTAGAAGAATCTAGGAAGAGGTCTCAGGTCACGAGCCCCACCAAGGAGCCCTTCACAGTATCAAACCGGGTCAGGAATTTCCACAAAGAGTGTTGGTCTAACTTTGGGGTCAATAAACTCTGATTTATTTTCCTACTGAATTAATGCTCTCTTTACATCAGGAGGACTTTGGGGGCAAACAGGGACTGGGCTCATTTTCTGAGGTGCCAAGAGGTCCCAATATTCATTTTCATATCGGGAAAAACCTTTCTACTGGTCAGAGCTGTGAAACCTGCCTGGACTGGTTCACTGGCTGGTGGCTTTGTCAGTGAACGGGGGGCCCAAACAGGATGGCCACAGATGAAGAAAGAGAGTCAGGCTGAGTTACTCCATGTGACAGACATTTGTTGAATGTCTCTATGCGTCCATTAGGAATTCTGTAAGTAACAGAAAAATTGACTAACACTGGCTTACACAACTAGGGATTTGTTTTTTCCTGCCTAATATGGAATCTGGAGGTAGGTGATTCCTTGTCTTGATTCGGTGACTCAAGGGAGCATGGGCCAGAATCTCTCTGATTCTGACTTTGCTTCTGGTTATAAAGTGGCTGCTATGGATCCAGATATCACACGCGCATCCAAAGGTAATGATCTCTGCCGCTGAGAAAAGGCAGCATCAGCTGTGCTGATTCCGTTTCCCGAAGAGGAAAACCTTCCCTGGAAATTAAGGGTATGCTGGTAAATCTTCAATTCCTGACTTTCTGGGGGATGGGAGCAAGGAAGAAAGTCCTGATCTAGAGTCGTTACCAATTTCTGTGCTATGAATTCTCCTACCACATCGAATTTCAAGCTACCAACAGGACGTTGCTCGCTGTGGTTATGGGAAGAGATGCCAGGAGCACATTATCTGGCATTTCTATCATACAGTTACATTAGGATGTAAAATCCTCAATAGCATAGATAATTGTACACTGTAGTAAAATGACTAGGAAGTAATGAATTTTGAGTATTTATTTATCTTTGTTTTTAATATAACTTTTAATTGTAAGTTTATATCATTTGATTTTTGAGTAATGACTGTGCTTAAGAAGTGACTTTGCAAAATTCTTACACAATCAGATCTCAAGGTCTGGTCAAAATTGGCTTGAGGGCACCACTGTTAGAAACCTTTCAGCCAACTTCCACTACGTCTCACTGGCCAGGACGAAGTCACATGGCCACCGCAGGCAGGCTTGAAGGAGGCCGGGAAGACAAGACACTATTCAGGTCTATAGAATGGGATATGGCCAGGGAGAAGGAGCTGGAAGGGGATGGGAGGGCCAGCCAACAAGCAGACTGATGGGTCTTTCTCCAACCAACTGCCCTGGAACAGAACTGTGCTGGGCATTTGGAGCACAGGGTGAGCAAGACACATCCCATTCCTATTCTCACAGGGCTTTCAGCTCTAGTGGCAAGACACAGAGGCTTTAAACAAACACGTGTAATTGAGATGAATGCCAGAAAGACGTACAGGGTGTTGTGAATGTCTGTATTGGGGAGGGGTCCTGGTATTAGTTTTTTATTGTTTCAGAAGAAATAACCACAAATGTAGCAGCTTAACACAATGCACACATGTCTTAACAGTTTCTGGGTTACATTTTAGCTGGGTCCTCTGCTCAGGCTTCACTCAACCTGTTGGCCGGGCTGCATCCTCACTTGGAAGCTTTGCTCAGGAAGAATCCACTCCCAAGCTCATTGAGGTTGATGCCAAATTTATATCTGTGGGCCTGCATGATAGGGGGCCTAGCTTTTTGATGGTGTGTCTGTCACAGTTGTGCTTGATGTAGGGGTGGCTACAAAGCCTTCCTGGGGAAAGTGACATTTAGGGAAAAGCTGGAAGTGTCGGTAGGAGTTGGATGGAACAGGGAGAAAGTGTGTCAGGCAGAGGGCAGTATGTCCAAAGGTCTGCAGCCTGGAGTGACCCTCCTTTGTAGTGACTACTCTACTTCCTGGGATGGTATCTTCCTATTCTCTGAAGACATCCCCAAACCACAGTGGGGGCCTGGCTGGAGAGGAGTAGGGAAGCTTTTTATATTCATGGAGGAATTTGTTTGGAAGTTTGGAAGTCAGGCTTTCAGTGGGCTGTGTGTGTGTGTGTGTGTGTGTGTGTGTGTGTGTGTGTGTGTGTGTCTGCATGTGCAAGGAAATGGGACCTTATCCATTTATCCATGTATTCTCTCACTATCCCCTGAATACCTTGAGGGCACGAGGCTCCGTTCTGTGCAAAGAAGTGAGTCAGAGTCCTGCCTCGTCCTGGAGAGGTCACACTTCACTGAGGGTGGTGGGGGGAACCACTCAGACAGGAAACTCTAGCTGGTGCTGTGAAGGAGGTGGGAACGCAGAGTGGGATTGCATCAGGGAGCAAGGGACATCAAGTACCCAAGGGGCGGATTTCAGATTTTAGCCTGAGCAACTGTGTGCATGGAAGCCATTTACTGAGAACAAGAAGAATGCAGAGGAGCCAGTTGGGGGGTGTTGAATAAAGCACTTGTGTTGGCCATGAGAAGTTAGAGATGCCTTGTGGGCATCCAGCTGGGGATCTGGGACGGGTCAGGCAGGGTTGGAGATAGAGACCTGGCGATCACCACAGGATGGAACCTGGAAGAGCATGAGATTTCTTGGTTAAGAGAGTCCATGGTGGATAGAAGGGCATCGGGCCCCAGCCATGGGCTCCCCTAGCACCCCAAGATGTAGAGGTTGAGCAGAGCAGGGGATGGATCCTGGAGACTTGAGGAGCAGCTGGTGAGGTGGAGAGAAACCCAGAATGCGTGTCAGATGATGCTGAAATATAAAATACAATGAGGACAGAGGTTTTCAAGATGATCCACACTTGAATACATGGGGGTGAGAGGAGAGGAAAGGAGGGCATTTCAGATGCAAAATAGCAAAACCACAAAGGCTTTGAGGTGGGAAAGGACAACAGCTTGTCTCCTGGCTCTTTTTTTCCCCCCAAAGATTTTATTTACATATTTGTCAGAGAGAGAGAGAGAGAGAGAGAGAGTGCACAAGCAGGGGGAGCAGCAGAGGGAGGAGAAGCAGGCTCCCTGCTAAGCAAGGAGCCCAATGGCCAGACTCAATCCCAGGACTCTGGGATCATGACCTGAGCCAAAGCAGACCCTTAACCAACTGAGCCGCCCAGGCGTCCCAGCTCCTGGCTCTACCATGAGTTAAAGTGACCCCGAGATATCTCTGGTTCTGCGGGGGAGGGCCAAGTTTGCCTCTACGCCACTCCTAACGCATATCCTCTGTGCTGCGAAAATGTTTGTCGAATGAATAAAAGATGAATGAGTGAACAGGGGGACTGTGTGACTTGGGGCGGCAGGTGATCTCGCTCCTTGGGCCTCATTTTCCCTTTCTGTAATGCAGGCCAACCCTACAAAGCTGAGTTTGGGGTCTGGGGTGAGCACAGCCTGTTGAGCAGATTCCGAGTGGACAATACGCTCGGCCCTCCCGGGCTGGGCCTTGGATTCGGCCGCTTGCTGTCCCGCAGCCCCGCCGCCCCGCCGCCCCGCCCCAGCGCGGCCCCGCCCCCTTCTTTGTTTCCCTGGCCCCGCCCCCTGCGCGCTGCTCCCTCCCCATTGGTCGGGGGGCGGGCCCCGAGCGCCGGGCGCCGCTGGGGGCGGAGCGTAGGGGCGCGGGCGGGGCGTGTGCGCCTGCGCGCTGCTCCAGGCCGGCCGCAGCCTGGCGCCGGCGGCTGCTCCGTGCGGACCCCGAGTCCGAGCCCGAGCCGGAGTCGGGCTGAGGCGGCGGCGGAGGCGGCCCCGCCCCGGGGCTCCATTGTTGCAGCGGCCGCGGCTCCTCCGGCTGCTCGGCTCTGTTTCGTTCGGCCCCGAGCGAGGGCCGCCGAGGCGGTGGGCTGAGGTGAGGCGGCGGCGTTGGGGCCGGGCCGGACCGAGTCCGGGACCGGCAGGGTTCCGGGGTCGGGCGAGGGGCCAGGGCTGGTGTGGGTCCAGGGGCCGGACGGGGGTCTCGGGGCCGGACGCGGTCCGGGGCTGGCGAGGGGCCAGCACCTGTGTGGGTCCAGCGGCTGGACGGGGGTCCCGGAGCCGGACGGGGTCCGGGGCTGGACGGGAGTCTCAGGGCCGGGCGGGGGTCCCGGGGCTGAACAGGGTCCTGGGCGGTCAGGGTTCCGGGGCCGGGGGAGGGACCAGGGCCGGTGGGGGTCCAGGACCTGGACGGGGGTCCCAGGGCCGATCGGCCGGGCTGGGCCTGGCGGAGGTCCCAGGTGGCAGGAGTCCCGGGCCCGGCGGGGGTCTCGAGTTGGGCGAGGTTCTCGGCCGGGTGGGGGTCCGCGGACCCGACTGGGGTTTCAGGGCTAGGTGGAGGTCCAGGGGTTGGACGGAGTCCCAGGCGGCAGGGGTCCCGGGGCTGGGCGAGGGTCCTGGGTCGGTGGAGGTCCCAGGCGGCAGGGATCCGGGGGCGGCGGGGTCCCAGCGCCGGGTGTGGCAGGTCCTAGCGGGGCCACCGCGGGGTCGCTGCCAGAGGTGGCGGCCGCTGCCCTGAGCGCTAGTAGGATGGGGACGAGGACTGACCTGGCCGTAGCGCATCTGGGCGCCGGGGCATTGTCTCCGCCTTGGGGGGCACCGAGGGGGCTCCGCGCCTGCGGCGACCCTCTGTGGACCCGCGCGTGAATGCGCGCGCGGGGGTTCTGATCGGAGTGGGCACACTGTCTCGGTGCCCGCTCCCCTTATGGTGTGGCTGGTTCGGTGTGTCTGTGAAGGTAGCTCTGCGTGGACCCTTGGCGCGTGGGGAATCCCAGATAGCCTGCCAGTGGGAGAGACTGTTTCTGTCTTCTCTCCCCCCCATGGTGTGACCGGGTTACTGTGTCTCATTGAGGATGACTGCATGGACTCTGATCGTGGGGGTTCTGGTCACCCTGAGAGTGAGAGGCTCTTTCTCTCGCTCCCCACCCCCATGACTGGTTAAATGAATGCGTTGCCAACCTGGGTTCCTGGTGTCCTGGCACCAGCGAGTTGGGAGACTCTGCCCCTGTCCCTCCCCCGTCTCGGGGCTTGTAGGGGTGTGATCCCACCACCACCACCCCAGCGCGTGTGTTCTCGCGCGCTTGGTGGTCTGTGTGGTGAGGGGGGTCCTTGTGCAGGTAGTGGAGCCTGGCGGGGTATAGCGGGTTGTGCACCAGGGGCGCAGTTGGCCTGGTTAGGACAGCTGACTCGTTGTTTTATTGTTTATTGTTTTGGGTTTTTTTGCCAATGAGCAGAAAGGGGAGCGGCATCTCAGGGCTGCCCCTCTCCGGGAACCCACCCCTCTCCGTGGCCCGGGTCCCGCGGGAAAGCGGGCTGTCACCTTGCCGGACCCCGCATCGGGCCGCCCCATTTCCTGCTCCAGCGCGAGAGCTGGCTCTGATTGGAGGGAGCTGAGCGCCTCTGCCTGGTGCTCCTTGATTTCTTCCGTTAGGATTGGGAAGAAAAAAAATCTTTAAAGCCAGATTTAACTTTGCAGCGCTCAGCGCCTGGAGAGTGGAGGAAACTCTCTTGGCGGGCTGGAAAATGCATTTGAAGGAGGAGACTCCACACCCACGGAAGGAGGCCAAAGCAGTTACAGTTAGAGGTCAAGTTGACAAAGGGATAGGGAGGGTGAGGTTGTGGATGGAGAAACTCAGATTTCAGCCTGATGTCAAGACTTGATGCTACCTTGCAGGCTCTGTATCTTTCAGCCACTTAAATAATTTGAGTGGAAACACCTGTAATGTCCCAGGGATCATTCTCTTCTCTGGGGGATGCAGAGTTGAACAGGACAGTCTTTTCCTTTTAGTAGTGTTTTGTTCTGGTCCAAGACAGAAGACTGAGGCATAGGCAGAAGTAGTTCTAATATCCAAACAAATTCTCTGTTAACAAGATGGTGTATAAATAACAGGAGGACAGGACGAAACTTTGATCACAGTGCAGTTGTTGCTCTTATACAGCCCAAACTTAGCATGCAGACGCCTCTCCCCCACCTGCGGCTCCTCTTACACATTCTTACCTGTCAGTTTAAGTGACGACTCCTCCTGGAAGCTTTCCCTGAAACCCATGTCCTGCCCTCTAGAGCTGTGGTCTTCCAGGACAGAGCGGTGAGCTGTAGTATGTAGTGTGATAAATGCTCTGATAGAGATGGGCACAGTTTGTATCCAGAGCTGAGAAGAAGCGTATTTAAGTGGGAGGTGTATTTTTTTTTTTCTGTACCATGGTTCCAGATATTTCATGTGATTTATTTCTTCACAACTCTGCAATTTTTCAACTCTCCAGAGGGTTTTTAGAATAATATTTGCTGTTACTTCCTAGTGTTTGCTGCACAAATGAGTGTAGGGTACTTGATTCGTAGTCATGCGGTCTAATTCTGCCTCCAGAATTAAGCTACTGCTTGTTCTGGCAAAGCTACCCTTTCTGGGCTTCACTTTCTTCACCTTTGAGAATCTTAACACGGGGGAAGAATCTTCTTAGTCCTAAACCTTAATTCTTTTAACCAAATAGAGCAGAGGAAAGCTCTCTTAGCACAAGTGGAGATCTTTAAAAATATAGATTCAAAGTGGCGATTCTTTTTTTCTTTTTCTTCAAAAAGTGTAGGTTCATGGGTGTATACTTTGTCTCAGATTTAAGGACAGGAGTCTATGAAGGAAACTGAAGCAACATTTTGATATTGTCTTGCATATTCTTTATAACTATGTTGTCCTTGTAACATCTGCATCGTATCAGATTGGTTTGATGTTTTCCTTAATGAAGTCACTGGGTGCAGAACTCTTGTCTGGAGCATTTCGTTGATCTTTTGAGTGTTATATGAAGGCGGCCAACTGTAGGCTTCTGTATGTCGCAGTCTCTCACAGAGATTTTAATTTGGGGAGTCTGAAATAAGTGGAATTTGGAGAGTGCCTTGAGTAAGTGTGTGTGACTTTATATAATGGCTTAAAGCACAGTTTAAAATTGTTGCTTGCAAAAAAATTATGTCCAATGTTGAATGGCCTATAAGGAAACTCCAAGTCTAAGGAATATGGTAATTAATCCTTTAAACAATCTCCTCTCCAATTTATGTTTAGTAAGATGGGAATTTGGTGTGCTCGATTTCCTGAAAGCCACATGTCTGTCTATAGAAAGGATACATAGTTTTCTCTGCTATTCTTATTTGGGGATTAAAAATAGGATAAGCCCTCTGGTAGTGATGCCACTGAATTAGGATTTTCACTTAACTCAGTAGGAGTTTTTTCCTTTTTTTGTTTTGCATCCTTTCCTAATTAAAAAAAAAAGTGCTTTGTTACAGGCTACATGTGGTTTGTTATTGATTTTATTTTAGGAGGGGCCTTAGGAAACTCATCTGGATCTTCTTTGTGGTTTTCTTAGGATGTATCGATATTCTCACTGAAACTTAACTAGTTAATGCTTATTCTGTGTCAAGATGACCGTTTCATTCATAGACAGCTGGATCTTTATATGGATCCAATGAAAAGGAGTCTCCCATGGAATGCAATGCCTGGGGTTAGAGATGGTAGAGTTTTGGACTCTGCATTTCAAAGTTGTCCTCTCGTTCTTTACTGAAGGAAGAGAGGACCCCTCGCCCTCACCCAGGGGCCCAAACACAAAGCCTCATTCACCCTGCTTTCAAGAACTGATGGCGCTTCCTCTTTTTTTTTTTTTTTTTGAGATTACGATGTTCTATAAATCACCTTTTTCTTTTACGTATTATATGCCTCAAAGTCAGTCTTTGGTGTTCAAGCCTAACCTCTACCCCAAACCCCATATCACCCACCAAATGGATTTTCTTCTCTCTTTTTAAAGTCCTCACCATGTATGCGTCTGTTATCACAGGCTACCTCACCCAAGATCTTTTTGGATGTTGGCGGGATGTAAAGGCAAGTGACACAGTGAAGACTACTCCCTTGTTTCTCTTGGACAGGAGTCATGAACTAGAGAGTCGGTCCTACTAAGGCTTTCGTGAAGTCCAAGTGCATCTTTGGACTTCAGCTCCCTCAGCTGTAAAATGGAGTTAGCTGTTCATTATGCCTCCTCCGTGTAGTTCAGGAGGTTGTTGTGGGGATGCAATGAAATCAGGGAAGTAGTGCAATTTGTAAGTTGTAAAATATGATGTTGCCAAGGATTTAAAAAAAAAATTACTTCATTAACAATTTAATGAATCCAGGTTGTTCTTCACATCTCTAAATGTTTAACGTACACATGGTCCTTAGTGTGAGCTGTGTCAGGCAACTTCATTTAGGATTTTTACCTTTAATTGGCCAGTGCTGTTTGATACTTCAGCATTGTGGGGAGACATCATGTTGAGTCACCACTAATCCTTTGTAAGCAAGACGATGGCATGTGTATAATGTAGCCTTTAACCGTCTCTTCAGGCTTGTGCGATCCCATGGATGCTCCGTTAGCGAAGCACACTTTCTTGACATTTCAGTTCCTGAGTGACCTGTCTTGCGGTAGGAAAAGGCAGTAGGCAGTCTGAGGTCAAGGTCAGCAAGCACTCGCCGGCTCACATCAGAGCTACCCAGCGCGAGTGAGCAGTGGGCATCAGCTCCGGGGTTTCTCGGGCCTTCCTCTCCACAGGCCAGCCTGCTCCGGAGACTGCACTACTTCCCAGTGTCTCTCTCCCTCCTGCCTTTTCTTCCTCTCTACCCACTGCTCAGTGCCTCTGAGCTCCCCCCACCTCCCAGTTGGAGGGCTACAATGGCTAATGAAACACAGCACTTGTCCTCAAAGAATCTACCTTTTATACGCAGATATTAAATTACACCGTCACGCAGCTCAACAAACCTTTATACGGGTTACCTGCGATGTGCCCAAATCCTGTGGTAGATGTGGACATATGAGGTGGGGCGCGTGACTCCTGCGCGAAGGGCGGGGGGCTCCACGGCCCAGGGAGAGAGGCAGACCCGGGTATGACCTCAGTACCATGCAGTAAGCGCTACCAGAGGTCCGTAGGAAAGTTTGGGGGCCGGGATGGTGCACACAATCCAGCATTTATTCCCCTACATGCTACTTAGAGTTTATTGGGCAAGGCAGGTATGCCAGGTTTCTAAGTTGAAGGGCAGTGAATTACCCGAAACCTAAAATTTGTAGAATGTTCTGGGCACTTTGTAATTCCCCAGATCTGCATTTGTCAGAACAAATCTCTAAATGTTTGGCTGGCCATGGCTGGCCATTGACTTCAGTCAGTTTACTCTTTTTGAATGTCCACAAGGTGACAGCGCCCTGCTGGGTGTTTTCACCCTGCTGTATGGGCTTCCTGTGGCTGCTGTAACAAATTACCCCACACTCAGCAGCTTTAAAACAACACAGATCTGTCATCTCACAGTTCTCCTGGTGAAAAGTCTGACTCTGGCCTCACCGGGCAAAAAACAAGGTGTGGGCAGGGCCGCGTTCCTTCCTGGAGGATCTGAGGGAGAATTGCTGCCGAGCTCGTGCAGATTATCAGCCGAATATAGTTCCTGCTGTTGTTGGAGTTGAGGCCCCTGTTTCCTCTCTGGCTGTCAGCCGGAGGGCCGCCCACAGCTCCTAGAGACCTCTTTCTCGTCCTTGCACACACCCCCGTGTGCCCAGAACCAGCAGGGACCACTGTGGGCTGCTCCAGCTCTCCAACTTCCGCTTCTGCCGCATCTCTAATACCTGGAGAAAGTTCTTGGCTTTTAAGGGCCCATGTGATTAGATGTGGCCCACCTAGATAACCCAGGATAACCTCCCCATATAAGGCCGGTAGCGAAGCCCCTTTGCCATGTAATGTGACAGAGTCACGGGTTCCAGAGATTGGAGCATGGACATCTTTGGGGACCATTATTCTGCCTTCCACAATTAGCTGATCCATTTATCAGTGACCGATGAAGTTGTTACTGTTACCTGAATTGATATGTAAGTTAATGAAGGCACCAGAATTTTAAGCCAATCGGCAGGACCATTAAGATCCCTATTAAGTGGCAAGACAGTTCTTCTGATTTGCTGTTGAGCCGTGGGTGGGGTTACAGCACAAGAGACCCTCAGTTGAAAGCAGAGTAACTTTTGTGCTTTGGGCTACTTAAGTGGTCCGCTCTGATTAGAGAAATTTTGCCAAGAAGTCATTAGAATAATTCCTCAATTAGAAAAACCAGCCAGGGGTGGTGGTGGTGGGCATTTAGGGCCTTGCCTTTTCAAGGTTTACATGAAGGACTCTGTCCTCATGGGGTAGAGAGTGCAGGATTCCATGTCCATTTCTAGAATGGAAACAGCTGAGTCAACCCGACGGGATTCACATTCCTGAGTTTTAGAGAGTCTGTTTCAAGGCTGAGGCAAAGCCCAATAAAACGAAGTTTTCACTTTCATTGATAATTAGGGATGAGGTGCGTTTTGTGGTCCAGGAAACAACTGGTGATGATCACCAAGGATTTAAGACCAAGCATGACCTCATTTGATCATGTAGGTGTTTTTAATCGTTTTTCATAAGGATTTTCTTTTTCCTTTACAACAAATGACAAGCTCTGATTTGAAATAAACTTCCTGTAAGAAAGCAGAATCTAGAATTCTAAGGCTTTAAAGCTGGCCTTTGGGAATTTATGAACTGCCTGTGATCCTGGGCAAACATTTTGTGTGTCCGCACCCGTGTGTGTGTTTAGTGGGGAGAGGAGTTCCAGCTTGCCATTCATTTTCAACGGGGCTGGGTTCCAGAAGGTTGAACATACCCCTCGGTGTGATCTTCCTGCTAGTCAAGTATCAGATTTTGTTTAAAAATTTAATGCTCATTTTGAACAAAGTTCTACGGGTCCACAGTTTTAAGAGTCAAAAGTTCTGTGAGACTTAGAACAAAAACACAGCAATCACCTACCCCGCCCTTCTCCACCCTGATTCCTGCTCCTCAGAGGCCGTCATTTTAACGTTTCATCTCTTTCCTCTAGATTTTGTGTGTGTGAAACATCCTACTATTTAGAAGCCGATTTAGGTCACTTATCCCACTGCCACCTCTTTCCGCCCTGTCCTCTCTGTGATTATGTTAAAGGTTTTGCTGAAGAATTCAGCAGCACTTAGGACAACTGTGGAGATACTATGCACAGCTGAGGTGTTTGGTCTATTTTGATTACATTTCCTTTCTTTTTTCCAAGAGTTTGTTTTGCTTTGTTTTCTTTGTATCTGTCCTTTATTCACCCCTCATCCGAGAAGTGTCAGTCTCCTCTTAGTACATCCACACCCACCAGGTAATAATTCTTCTGAACTTCTCATCCTGCTGCCTTTCCTCTCCAGGGCTTGCTTGCTAGGCCTGCTGCGACTGTCCTCCTGGATCTTCCCTATAACCCTGAGAGTTTCTTTCCCTCTCTCCTGAGTTAAGATTCCTCCTTTATAGTTTTCTCATTTACTCTGGTGGAGCATATGTGTATGATCTCGTATAATGTTGATATTCTCTCGTGTAATCGACCATTTGTCTGAGTATAGAATTCTGGGCTAAAAATAATTTTCCTGCAGAATTTTGAAGACACTGCTCAGAATTCCAAGTTCCAGTGTGACAGCTGATGTGTCCGAAGCCTTTTCTTTGTAGGTGACCCACATTTTCCTTTGTGTCATCTTTTCCTGGTGTTGGGAAATTGTGTGATGGTCGTGTCACGACGTGGGTCTTGTTTTTGTTCCTTGGGTTTGGCACTTGGTGGGCCCTGCCCCATCCGTGGACTCCTGTCCTTTACTCTGAGCACACATTCCCCTACAGGTCTTCTGCGCTCTTCTCTTTACCCCCTCCTTTGTCTCTGATTTCCTTTCTGGAAGATTTTTCCAGCCTTTTCTCTAAACCCACCTAAGAATTTTTATTGCTATATACATATTTTTTTAATATTACGAACTCGTTTATAGTCCCTGAAAATACATATTTTTTACAGTTCCATCCTTTCTGGTTTTGAGGATATGGTCAGGTGTGGTTTTATTTTAATATGGAGGAAAGGTTTATTTTAATATGGCTTCTCAGTTTGATTATCTAACAAAGCCTGAAATATTTGATAGTAGCTTCATGGCACAACTGCAGTCTGCGAGAAAAATTACCTTTCAGCCCATTATCTATTTTTCAATATGGAAAAAAAAAGGTTACCTCTCCGTCCTTGGAGGCATGAGATGCAGCTTTTGTATGTTTCCAGACACCTTCTTCAGACACATTTCTTTCCCATCCGTGCATGTCACAGCTAAATTTTGCCCTCCACTTTGTAAATCTAAGAGTGCCCATTCAGTACTCTGTGTGTGGCTGCCATCAACGAGTTCAGAGTTTGGAAATCCTTGTTTCCTTTTACTTGACCTGGCGCACTCCTAGTTGATTGTGCCCATACATGTGATATGCAGCGCTGCTGGGGGCAGGCAGCATTGAGAAATCTCCTTTTTGGGGTCATTTTTTAACCATAAAAAAGTATTAGGAAAAGGAAAAAGAAGCAGTAGTAATGATGGATTCTTGTTCTGGACACTAGGTAATGGTGCCACATACTAGGGGTATTTTTAGCCATGGTGGGTGGAGCTAGGTTTGGGGCTGTCAGCTAGTCTGGAACTTTCTACCAGAAGTAGTATACAGAAATGGCTTCTTGGGAGCAGGACACAGGCCTCTTGGGGGGTGTTTGATGAAGACATGTGTGACAGATGTCCAAAGGGGAAAGGAGAATGCATGGAACCCTACATCAAGAATGGCTCTTGAAAAGTAAATGGTTTTCCGGAACATGTACAGCATGCAATTCTCAGTTACGTTAACTCTCTGATATGGAAACAAAAGTGAAAGTGACAATCAGGATGAATCTTGAGGACATGTGGCATGATATTTTCTTGTGAAAAATCCCCTCTTCCTAATCAATTCAGATTTGTATGTTGGGAGGTTATAGGTAAGTTTACTTGAATTTTTTCTCCAGATGCGTTATTTCAGTTTTCCTGTTCTTGAAGAGCGACCCTCTATGTTAGTCTGTTCAGGCTGCTATAGCAGAATACCAAAGACCAGGTGGCTTGTAAACACCAGAATTTTATATCTGGAGTTCTGTAGGCCAGAAGTCCAAGATCAAGGTGTTGGCCCATCTGGTGTGGGCCCTCCTGGCTCACAGATGATGTCTTCTTGCATTGTGCTCATGTGGTAGAAGGATAATGGGGCTCTCTAGAGTCCCCTTTATAAGGGCACTAATCCCATTCAGGGGGGCTGCATCCTCATCACCCGATGGCCTCCCGAGGGCCCTACCTCCTGAGACCATCCCTTTGGGGGTTCAGTTTCAACATAGGGATTTTGAGGGAACCCCAACATTCTGTCTGTAGGACGTTCTGAGAAGCTCAGGGTCCTGTATCACCTCCCCCATCACTACTGCCTCTGTGGGTTGAGTGCTTACTGTGCCCGAGGCACTGTGCCAGGCACTTTACGTCCACACCTCGCTTCACCTTTGCAGCCACTCTGGGGGGTAGGTAATGTCCTCATTTTGCAGGTGACGAAACGAGACAAGACTCCTGGGGACTAGAGTTAGCAGTCTGTGTGGTGTATTTAAAAGTTCTCATCATGAGAAAAAAAATCGGTAATGCTTTACAAATGTTCCATGTGAACCAGACTTACCGTGGTGATCACCTCACAACATACACATGTATCAAATCCTGACATTGTACACCTCAACCAGTCCATTGTTGTATGTCAGCTGTATCTCAGTTAAAAACCAGAGAGGAGGGGACATTGAATAACTTGCTCAAGATCACAGGGTAAGTGGAATTCAACTGCTAAGGCCAAAGCCTGGGCTCCTGACTCCATGCTACACTGGCCTCTTTATCTGCTGGGACTTCTTGGTGTCTCGGCACTGAGTTGACTGGTGTGCCAGGAACTGTCTTAATGGAGCTTTTCACACTGCCAGCAACTTCCGCTTGGTGGCCTGGTGGCTCTTGCAGGGCGCTCCTTGTGGTGCGGGCGGGTCTTCAGTGTCCGTGCGCTGTGTCCCCCCCACCCCCCCACACTCACTCCGTCCATCAGCCACTCGGCAGTTAGAGCACCTCGTCTGGGAGCGGGAGTCCCGGCCCAGGCGGCCCGGACAGCTGTGCGGGGAGGGGACAGACATGTATTGTGTGTTCATTGGCTGCTTGGGCTTGTGACAAATGCTGGCAGAGGGGGAAACCAGATGTTCTGGGACGTTAGCAGGTGTGGGGGCATGGCGCCACAGAGGACGTGGTTTGGAGGTGGACTGTGGAGGAGGAGAGGGGTTCCCAGGGTGAAACTGAGCAGCTGGGGCTTTCTTGGCCCTTCGAAGATTCCAGGTGGTCCCCCTTGGATGGCCTTTCCCGAATTCATGGTATTTTTCGTGCAGGGCAGGGAGTGACCACAGCAAAGGAGCTGTCTATCTGCCGTGAACATGTTACGTCTTTGATGTGGGACAGATTGGGCCAGCCTGGGCTGTGAGAGAAGAGCCTGGGCCTCCCACCCGGTTGGACACCTGTCAGGCGAGGCCCAGAGGGTGTCATCATGCCTGGACCCCGTGTGCCACCTGTATTTGGGGGAGTGCCCTTATAAAGGGGACCCCAGAGAGCCCCATTATCCTTCTACCACATGACCACAGCTTCTGTACTGTGCGTGAGGGCCAATGCACATAACACTCAGCCTGTCCGTCCTCTGGGTGAGATAACCCCACAGAACAGAAGGGTTCTACTGATCCACACCCTGCCTCCCTGATGATGAACTGTCCCTTGTACCACCGTGGAGGGCTTTCTGAAGCCCTCGGATCCAGGCAGTCTATCGGCTGCCCATGGAGCTTGGGTAGAGCAACCAGGCTGAGGGCGGAGACACGGGCCCCACAGACCCAGGCCGGCATCTGGCTCTGCCACTCACTGATTAGCAGTGTGCAGTCTTGGGCTCATCAGTAACTTCTGTGAGCCACTTAGACAATGTGGAGACACTACCTGCTTGGTAAGGGGAGCAGGCGTGTGAGGTAACGAACGTGAAGTGTGCGAGGCTTTCTGAGTAGAACGGCACGCCTGGCGCTACTCATAGTGGTTATGGCTCTGACTCAGGTGCACCCTGGTGAAGAACAGCACCCAGCCTGGGGGTACCTGTGGCAGCAGCGAAGGGGCGGGCGTGGGAGCCTCTGACTTGAGTAGGGAGCGGCAGCACAGAGACGCGGGCGGGATCTGTCACGATGGCTGTCGGGCAGTGAAATTTACATCCTTGGTTTGCGGCCACATGGCTGGTGGACCTGAGGACCGCCTGGGTTGGGCGCGGCCTCCCGGAGCTGCCGGTGGGACAGTGCGGCCGGGCTGTGTGAGGGAGCTTGGGCTGCCTGGCACGGCGTCCGGGTTCTAGCTCCGCAGGGAAGGCACTCAGAACGGTGTGGGTGATTAAAGTTTTGTTTCTGATTCTGAAGCAGATTTAGGAGTGAGTGAATAGGGCACATCCGAGTCTGCTAAAAGTGGAAGTGAGGGGCAGCGTGGAAAAATCACTTCCTAATTAAGGATCATTGAGTGAGAGTTAGAACGACCCATACCAGCGGAGCAAGACGGCGGAGGAGTAGGAGACCTGGATTTCGTCTGGTCCCAGGAATTCAGCTGGATAGGGATCAAACCATTCTGAACACCTACGAACTCAACAGGAGATCGAAGAAAAGAGTAGCAACAACTCTCTGAACGGAAAAGCGACCACTTTCGGGAAGGTAGGACGTTCAGAGAAGTGAATCCGAGGCGATATTCGGGAGGACAGATGGCGGGGGAGGGGGCCTCCGTCCACCGCTTCTGGCAAGTGATAGAGCCGCGGAGCACAAAATTGGAACTTTTAGAAGTCGGCTCCACCGACGGACATCGCTCCAGTGGCTAAGCGGGAGGTGGAACCCTCGCGGGACAGTGTGGTCTCAGGACCCTAGGGGTCATAGAAAGACCGGGGGTGCCTGAGTGCAGCAGAGCTCCCAGGTGTCGGAGCGGGGAAGCCAACTGCAGAGACGGAGCTGAGGCGCAGGCTCTCAGCTCGGAGTTGCCATAAACTGTGATCGGTGACACAGTCGGGCCACTGCGCCTCTAGCAGGGACCCAACAGGCGGCAGATCTGGGGAGACTCCCCTTCCTCCCCTGGGAGGAGCGGCGCGGGAGCGCACCGCTCCAATGCTGGGTTTGGAGACTCCACACCAAGTCGGGTGCCAGAGATAGAAACGCTCGGTCAAGGGTCGGGTGAGCACGGAGTGTAGCCAGACACCGGGGAGATGGGAGTGATTGACTGCTTTTCTCTGGGGGCGCACTGAGGAGCGGGACCCCGAGTTCTCGGCTCCTCGGGGCGGACATTGGGTGGCCGCCATTTTCACTCTCATTCTCCAAAGCTGTACCGAGAGCAAACCCGAGCAGATGACTTAGCCCGGACCGACAAGGGCGAGACAATTCCGCCTCCCGCAAAGACATTTGGGAACCACGGCAACAGGCCCCTCCCCCAGATCAGCAAGACCAGCCAGCCAAGACCAAGTTTACCGATCAATGAGAACGGCAGAACTCCAGCGTTAGGGGAATACTGCACATAGAATTCATGGCTTTTTTACCATGATTCTTTAGTCTTTCAAAGTTAATATTTTTAAGTGTCTTTTTTTTTTGAATTTTTCTTTTTCTCTTTTTCAACCAACATCTTATCAATCCCTTTTTTAAAAAAACATTTTTATTTTTCATTTTCAGAGTCATATTCTATCCCTTCGTAGTAGTTACATTTATTTTTGGCATATATATATATATATGTTGTTCTCTCTTTAAAATTTTGAGATACAGTTTCTTCTAACAGATCAAAATATACCCTAAATCTCTAGTGTATGGCTTTGTTCTAGTCTCCTGCCTGATCACATTCTCTCCCCCCCTTTTCTTTCTTCCTTTCTTTCTTTTTTAAATCCTTGTCTTTCTTTTTCAAACAACTTCTTATCAACTCCTTTTATAAAATTTTTTATAATTTTCATCTTTACAGTCATATTCCATTCCTTCATCATATCAACTCTTATTTTGTACGTATATAAGTCTTTCTTTAAAATTTTGGGAGGCACTTTCTTCTAACAGACCAAAATACACCCAAAATCTAGTGTGTGGCACTGATCTATGCACCAGCCTGATCATATTTGATCATATTCTGTTTTTTTTGTTTTGTTCTGTTTTTGTTTGTTTTTATCTTTTTCTTTTTCCTTTTTTTTTTTCTCTTTTTCCTTTCTTTCCCTTTCTTTTCCCCTGGTTTCAGGTCTTTTCTGATTTGTTTAGAGTATATTTTCTGGGGACGTTGTTACCCTGTTAACATTTTGTTCTCTCATTCATCTATTCTCTGGACAAAATGACAAGATGGAAAAAATCACCTCAACAAAAAGAACAAGAGGTAGTACCGTCTGCCAGGGACCTGCTCAATACAGACATCAGTACAATGTCGGACCTAGAGTTCAGAATCATGATTTTAAAAGATACAAGCTGGGCTTGAAAAAAGCATGGAAGTTATTAGAGAAACCCTTTCTGGAGAAATAAAAGAACTAAAATCTAACCAAGTCGAAATCGAAAAGGCTATTAATGAGGTGCAATCAAAAATGGGGCACTAACGGCTAGGATAAATGAGGCAGAAGAGAGAATCAGTGATATAGAAGACCAAATGATGGAAAATAAAGAAGCTGAGAAAAAGAGAGATAAACAACTATTGAATCACGAGGGCAGAATTCTGGAGATAAGCGATACCATAAGAAGAAACAACATTAGAATAATTGGGATCCCAGAAGAAGAAGAAAGAGAGAGAGGGGCAGAAGGTATATTGGAGCAAATTATAACAGAGAACTTCCCTAATGTAGGGAAGGAAACAGACATCAAAATCCAAGAGGCACAGAGAACCCCTCTCAAAAATCAGTAAAAATAGGTCAACACCCCGACATCTAATAGTAAAACTTACGAGTCTCAGAGACAAAGAGAAAATCCTGAAAGCAGCTCGGGAGAAGAGATATGTAACCTATAATGGTAGAAACATTAGATTGGCAACAGACCTATCCACAGAGACCTGGCAGGCCAGAAAGGACTGGCATGATTTATTCAGAGCACTAAATGAGAAAAATATGCAGCCAAGAATACTCTATCCAGGTAGGCTCTCATTGAAAGTTGAAGGAGAGAAAAAAGCTTCCAGGACAAACAAAAACTAAAGGAATCTGCAAACACGAAACCAGCCCTACAAGAAAGATTGAAAGGGGTCCTCTAAGCAAAGAGAGAGCCTAAAAGCAGCATAGATCAGAAAGGAACACAGACAATATACAGTCACAGTCACCTTACAGGCAGTACAATGGCACTAACTTCATATCTTTCAATAGTTACCCTGAATGTAAATGGGCTAAATGCCCCAATCAAAAGACACGGGCTATCAGATTGGATTAAAAAACAAGACCCATCGATATGCTGTCTGCAAGAGACTCATTTCAGACCCAAAGACAACCCCAGATTGAAAGTGAGGGGGGTGGAAAACCATTTACCATGCTAATGGACACCGAAAGAAAGCTGGGGTGGCGATCCTTATATCAGACAAATTAGATTTTAAACCAAAGACTGTAATAAGAGATGAGGAAGGACACTATATCCTACTTAAAGGGTCTATCCAACAAGAAGATCTAACAGTTGTAAATATCTATGCCCCTCACATGGGAGCAGCCAATGATATAAGCCAGTTAATAACAAAAGCAAAGAAACACATTGACAACAATACAATAATAGTGGGGGACTTTAACACGCCCCTGACTGAAATGGACAGATCATCTAAGCAAAAGATCAACAAGGAAATAAAGACTTTAAATGACATACTGGACCAAATGGACCTCACAGACATATTCAGAACATTCCATCCCAAAGCAACAGAATACACATTCTTCTCAAGTGCCCATGGAACATTCTCCAGAATAGATCACATCCTAGGTCACAAATCAGGTCTCAACCGGTACCAAAAGATTGGGATCATTCCCTGCATATTTTCAGACCAGAATGCTTTGAAACTAGAGCTCAAATCACAAGAGGAAAGTCGGAAAGAACTCAAATACATGGAAGCTAAAGAGCATCCTACTAAAGAATGAATGGGTCGACCAGGAAATTAAAGAAGAATTTAAAAAATTCATGGAAACCAATGGAAATGAAAACACAATGTTCAAAATCTTTGGGATGCAGCAAAGGCAGTCCTGAGAGGAAAGTATATAGCAATACAAGCCTTTCTCAAGAAACAAGAAAGGTCTCAAATACACAACCTAACCCTCCACCTAAAGGAGCTGGAGAAAAAACAGCAAATAAAGCCTAAACCCAGTAGGAGAAGAGAAATAATAAAGATCAGAGCAGAAATCAATGAACTAGAAACCAAAAGAACAGTAGAACAGATCAACGAAACTAGGAGCTGGTTCTTTGAAAGAATGAACAAGATTGATAAACCCGTGGCCAGACTTATCCAAAAGAAAAGAGAAATGACCCAAATCAACAATATCATGAATGAAAGAGGAGAGATCACAACCAACACCAAAGAGATACAATTATAAGAACATATCATGAGCAACTCTATGCCAGCAAATTAGATAACCTGGAAGAAATGGGTGCATTCCTAGAGATGTATCAACTACCAAAACTGAACCAGGAAGAAATAGAAAACCTGAACAGACCTATAACCACTAAGGAAATTGAAGCAGTCATCAAAAATCTCCCAACAAACAAAAGCCCAGGGCCAGATGGCTTCCCAGGGGAATTCTACCAAACATTTAAAGGAGAATTAATACCTATTCTCCTGAAACTGTCCCAAAAAAACGGAAATGGAAGGAAAACTTCCAAACTCATTTTATGAGGCCACCATTACCTTGATCCCCAAACCAGACAAAGACCCCATCAAAAAGGAGAATTACAGACCAATATCCTTGATGAACATGGATGCAACAATTCTCACCAAAATACTAGCCAATAGGATCCAACAGTACATTAAAAGGATTATTCACCACAACCAAGTGGAACTTATCCCTGGGCTGCAATGTTGGTTCAACATCCGCAAATCAATCAATGTGATACAATACCTTAACAAAAGAAAGAACAAGAATCATATGATCCTCTCAATAGATGCAGAAAAAGCATTTGACAAAGTACAGCATCCTTTCTTGATCAAAACTCTTCAGAGTATAGGGCTAGAGGGTACATACCTCAATATCATAAAAGCCATCTATGAAAAACCCACAGCGAATATCATCCTCAATGGGGAAAGACTGAGAGCTTTCCCCCTAAGGTCAGGAACATGGCAGGGATGTCCACTGTCACCACTGCTATTCAACATAGTATTAGAAGTCCTAGCCACAGCAATCAGACAACAAAAAGAAATGAAAGGCATCCAAATCGGCAAAGAAGAAGTCAAACTCGCACTGTTTGCAGATGATATGATACTGTATGTGGAAAACCCAAAAGACTCCACCCCAAAACTGCTAGAACTCAAACAGGAATTCAGTAAAGTGGCAGGCTATAAAATCAATGCACAGAAATCAGTGGCATTCCTATACACCAACAACAAGACAGAAGAGAGAGAAATTAAGGAGTCGATCCCATTTACAATTGCACCTAAAACCATAAGATTCCTAGGAATAAATCTGACCAAAGAGGCAAAGGATCTGTACTCAGAAAACTATAAAATACTCATGAAAGAAATTGAGGAAGGCACAAAGAAATGGAAAAACGTTCCATGCTCATGGATTGGAAGAACAAATATTGTGAAGATGTCAATGCTACCTAGAGCAATCTACACATTCAATGCAATCCCCATCAAAATACCATCCCCTTTTTTCAAAGAAATGGAACAAATAATCCTAAAATGTGTATGGAACCAGAAGAGACCCCAAATAGCCAGAGAAATGTTGAAAAAGAAAAGCAAAGCTGGTGGCATCACAATTCCGGACTTCCAGCTCTATTACAAAGCTGTCGTCATCAAGACAGTATGGTACTGGCACAAAAACAGACACATCGATCAATGGAACAGAATAGAGAGCCCAGAAATGGACCCTCAACTCTATGGTCAACTCATCTTCGACAAAGCAGGAAAGAATGTCCAATGGAAAAAAGAGAGTCTCTTCAACAAATGGTGTTGGGAAAATTGGACAGCCACATGCAGAAGAATGAAACTGGACCATTTCCTTACACCACATACAAAAATAGACTCAAAATGGTTGAAAGACCTAAATGTGAGACAGCATTCCTTCAAAATCCTAAAGGAGAACACAGGCAGCAGCCTCTTCGAACTCAGCCACAGCAACTTCTTCCTAGAAACATTGCCAAAGGCAAGGGAAGCAAGGGCAAAAATGAACTATTGGGAGTTCATCAAGATAAAAAGCTAAAACGCTTTTGCACAGCAAAAGAAACAGTCAACAAAACCAAAAGACAGCCGACAGAATGGGAGAAGATATTTGCAAATGACATATCAGATGAAGGGCTAGTATCCAAAATCTATAAAGAACTTAACAAACTCAACACCCAAAGAACAAATAATCCAATCAAGAAATGGACAGAAGACATGAACAGACATTTTTCTGAAGAAGACATCCAAATGGCCAACAGACACGTGAAAAAGTGCTCAACATCGCTCGGCATCAGGGAAATCCAAATCAAAACCTCCATGAGATACCACCTCACACCAGTCAGAATGGCTAAAATTAACAAGTCAGGAAACGACAGATGTTGGCGGGGATGCGGAGAAAGGGGAACCCTCCTACACTGTTGGTGGGAATGCAAGCTGGTGCAACCACTCCGGAAAACAGTATGGAGATTCCTCAAACAGTTGAAAATAAAGCTACCGTATGACCCAGCCATTGCACTACTGGGTATTTACCACAAAGATAGAAATGTAGGGATCCGAAGGGGTACGTGCACCCCAATGTTTATAGCAGCAATGTCCACAATAGCCAAACTGTGGAAAGAGCCAAGATGTCCATCGACAGATGAAAGGATAAAGAGGTGGTCTATATACACAATGGAATATTATGCAGCCATCAAAAGGAATGAGATCTTGCCATTTGCAACGATGTGGATGGAACTGGAGGGTGTTATGCTGAGTGAAATAAGTCAATCAGAGAAAGACATGTATCATATGACCTCACTGATAGGAGGAATTCTTAATCTCAGGAAACAAACTGAGGGTTGCTGGAGTGGGGGTGGGGTGGGAGGGATGGGGTGGCTGGGTGATAGACATTGGGGAGGGTATGTGCTATGGTGAGCGCTGTGAATTGTGCAAGACTGTTGAATCACAGATCTGTACCTCTGAAACAAATAATGCGATATATGTTAAGAAAAAAAGTAATGTAATCTACGTTAAGGAAAAAAAAGCAGGAGGGAACAATGAAGGGGGCGGAAATCGGAGGGGGAGACGAACCATGAGAGACGATGGACTCTGAAAAACAAACTGAGGGTTTTAGAGGGGAGGGGGGATGGGTTAGCCCAGGGATGGGTATTAAAGAGGGCACGTTCTGCGTGGAGCACTGGGTGTTATGCACAATGAATCATGGAACACTACATCAAAAACTAATGATGTATGGTGATTAACATAACAATAAAAAATAAAAAAAACAGGTGGAAAAAAAAGAACTACCCATTCCTAAGTTGAAAAGTGGAAACAAATGTGTTTTGGTGGCCCTCCAAGAGTCTGGGTGCCATTGCACACGTGGTTGACTGAAAGGGGCCCGGGTGAGGGGCCATTGCCTCATCCTGAGGCATCTTGCTGTTCTTCCTGGGGGAGAGTGGGCCGGGACGGAGGTGCCCAAAGCTGGGAGCATGTGTGTACCTCCTTACGTACAACGTCCCCTTCAATGCAAGCTGAACGGTAAATACTATTTTTATTAAAGATGGAGACAGAGGCTTAGTGGCGTTAAGGGACTTGCTGAACGTCGTGTGGTTTTAAGTGGAGAAGTGAGATGCTGATGAACTCTGGGGTTTAACCCCGAAGCCCTTGAGCTTTCCCTAATACCCGGTCACCTCCCCGGTGGGGGGGGGAAGGAGTAAGAACCCCAGTGCGTGGGGCTTTGTGGAAAGAGCCTGGGGGTATGATGATGTCTCCAGACTTGGGATAAGCCGCGTCATGCTTTTGAGTAACGAGTGACCACTTGGAGAAAAGCCCCTAGTTTAAGACTTTTCTTTGTGGAAATAGATGAAGAGCAAACATATGCAAAAGGCAAAGCTGCATACCCAGTGCTGGCTGGAGCTGGGGGGTGGCCACTGAGGGTAAGGGGCTAGGTTGCTCTGGGTAAGGGGCCAGTTCCCTGAGTGGATTGCTGTGGGTAAGGGGCTAGGTTGCTCTGGGTATTGTAGCTTCATATGGCCGCTGGAAGAAGTTTTTCACACTGACATTTACATCAGAGTGACTGTAAACTGTAGGGCATTACCTCCAAGATTTAAAATAGGAAGGCTTCAGTAATATCCGCTTGGTGTGGTTACATGTTTCATTCATCATTATAAAAATCTGCTTTTGTCCACGGCTGGGTCTTTGTCATCCACTTTGTGGTTGATCCGAATCCCTGAGTTTCTTATCTCCTGTGTACTTCATGGTGGGTCTTCGCTTGTCCACCTGGTCAGTGAAATTGAGTTTTGTCACCTTTATTGGCACTGGAGTATTGAACTGTGGGTCAGAGCACTGATCGCACTGATAAACTGGGATGCAGGGAAATGCTCTAGTGTTTTTGGTGGCAAAGCCAGGAGTAAAAGCCCATGTACCTGCCACAGGAAAGCTAAATGTGTGGCCCAAAATGAAATATTTTTATAACTGATTTTTATTTATCTCTGCTTCTCATTCTTTTTAGCACAGAAATTTTAAGTTGGCCTTTGCGTGTTGTCATAAATGTAAACGATACTGACTTGTTGACATATAGTTCAATTTTTTCCTGTTCATCCATTTGCTGATTCAACATGATTGACAGGACAGTTATGGGCCCCCCAGGTAAGAATGGTGAAGCACCTCTTGGTGTCATGGTACCAGAGTGGAGTCTTTGGCAGGTACACGGGATTAGATGAGGTCATGAGGATAGGGCCTGGTCCGATGAGAGGAGGCTCCTTGGAAGAAGAGACAGGGGAGAGCTTGCGTCTCCATGTTGTGGGCACACCGTGAGAAGGTGGCCATCTGCAAGCCAGGGGAGAGCTCTCCCCAGGAGCCGCATCGACGGGTGCCGAGGTCTTGGACTTCTAGCCTCCTGGAAGAAATCAGGGAGAAATCACAACTGAGAGAAATCACTTCTGTTGTTTACACCCGCAGTCTGTGGTCTCTGGCCGAGATGATTAATTTAATACAGACATGGTTCTAGAATACTATAGTCTATATATAAGTTGGCAGTGGTATAAAAATAAAGACATGGTACTTTGTATGTGGAGACAGCCCCGTGATCCCAGGGCCAGTACCCTGGCTCGTGTCCTCCTAACGGCGTCTTGTCCATATTAGGATGGCTTCCTCAGCCCTCTCCACCCTACCCCGTGGCAGGAATAAATCACGCATGGTGTTCTGCTTTTAGCATTCCCCATCTACACAAACCCCTTCTGCGATTTTCCGTCGTTAAGACAGAGGGCCGATTCCTTGGCTCAGCGTTCAAGGCCTTCGTGATCTAGATGCCATCTACAGGTTTGGGTTCCTTTCTCTCTTCCTGGCACCAACCTTGCACTCCAGCTAGTCGTGTGAGCCCTTTTGTGAAGCCCAGTGTAAGAGCTGCATGTACAATTTGTGCTCTCCTACCTCCTCCTCTGCACACTGCTGCCTCTTCCAACCTTGCCCACCTTTGAGGTGTGGAGTACTCCCTTTCCATGACCTGTTCTCCGACACCCCGATTAAAATTGCACTGTCATCCTAGAACTCTTGACATTTTGTGTCTTATTTAATTAACACAATGATCCTGTGAGGTAGCTATTATTAGTTACCTAATTTCTTCTATAGTCAGGTTAGAAATGCTTGCCTCAGTCCTGTATTTTGATCATGTGACATGAGCAGTGGAGCGACATTCAAAGGGCACTAGAGAGTGAAAGGGGGCCCTGCCGTGGTCCGCAGTCCGACTCCCATAACCACGTGACCAGCTGCGTTTGCATCCTTGAGGTTTATCTGAGCACGGTCAAGCATTTATGGATAATTGTGTCTTCTTGAAATAACACAGATGTAGGCGTAGTATGAACACTATTATTCAATGTTGACATCGTTCCCAGTCTTTTACAATAAGAAACAGTGCTGTGTTTATGTAACTCCTGTGCAGGTGCATGATTATGTTTGTGAGATGGTTCTAGAAGTGGGGCTGCTGGGTCAAAGGGTGTGCACACTTGAAATTCTGATTGGGTGTTGCTGGGATCCTGTTCATCAGGGTTGGACCATTTAATCCTCTCTTTGTCAGCATTTAAGGGGCCAGTTTTCCCTCCCCTTGACAACACAGTAAGTCTTCACGTGTTTTGTTCTTTGACAGTCTTATGGCTGGGTTAAAAAAAATTGTGTCTATTTTAAAGAGTAGGGGACTGAAGCTAAGGGAGATTAGGGAATTTGCCTAGTCTCCTAGAGGTAGGTAAGCCATGACCTGAATTTAGCCTTCTAGATTTCAAAATTTGTTTTCTTTGGAGGCAAGCTGACATAAAATATACATTGCCTTTGACAATAATTATGTACCGTTTACTCCTTCTCCTGGAATTACAGGCCGTGCGTGTGCGTGCATGTGTGCGCATGCTGTGCGTGTGTCTGTGTGTGCATGTGGGCACATGTGCGTGTATGCAGAGGGAATTTTCAGAGTAAGAGAATTTTTTATTGAGTCTAGGGATAGTCCTCAAAAGGCAGTGCAGATGGTAAAATAACATTAGTAGGTTCTTTTATATCTCAAAACATATCTAAATTGTCTTGACTTCTTGAGGCACCTGGGTGCTCTGTTGGTTAAGCGGCGAATCTGCTTCTCCCTTTCCCTCTGTCCTTTGCCCACCTCATGCTTGCTTGTTCTGTTTCTCAAATAAATTTTTTTTTTTTTGAGAGAGAGAGCAAGGGGGGGGGGGTCAGAGGGAAAAGCAGGCTCCCTGCTAAGCAGGGAGCCCAATGTGGGACTCAATCCCAGGACCCTGGGATCATGACCTGAGCCGAAGGCAGTCGCTTTAACTGACTGAGTCACCCAGGCGCCGTCTCAAATAAATTCTTTAAAAAAACAAGTTGTCTTGACTTCTCAAAGCATTTGATACAGATTGATTCTAAGGGCGAAGTCTAGGCCATTTGTGTTCGAGGGATTCCAGCTTTTTGGTAAGAGAAAGGGAACCTTGTTAGGAACACTTTAAATTTGTAGCAGCTGTCTGTGTTCAGTAAATTATATTTTCCATGTGACTTACAAGATTGTTTTGGGAAGCAAGTACAGTTGAGTAATTAAATTTGCTCCCTTGATCATTAAATTCTTTTTCCTTCTTTCTTTTATCCAGTCTAGTGACAGCATAAAATCTGCCTATAAAGCCCCTGGGTTTTGCTGTCATCTAGAGAAGGGTGACCCCCCCCAAATATGGACCATTGCATACCACACTATGAATTTAGTCTAAAATGATTGTGCCTAACAATTTTGATATTGTCCAACTTCCCAATATATGAACTGAACAATATAATTCATACATGAATTGTGTGGGTATGTATATATAAATGTACATTTACTTATTTTTGTGGTAGGAATCAAATAATACTGTTTAAAAGGACCTTTCTGACAAATTCCAGATAGCCCTCCTGTTCCAAAAGTCTGGAAACTTTAGATCCATGCTTATGTACACCCAGTGATCTGATAGCTCTGCATTTAGCCATCACGTTTCCAGTGTTGTGGATCTGTCTTGAATTTGTCATCAGACTTACGTTTTCTACTCAGGTGGATTGTTTTGTTTTGTTTTGGTTTGTTTGGGTCACTGAGCTAATTATAATCTGTGTGAATTCCCTTCCCTGTCAGCTATGCTGTCTTTCTGATGGATCATCTTAATAAGCCACGGACTTTACTGTTTTTCCAGCAGTGGGCGTTCAGGACTCTGGGCCGAGCAGTCCCAGAGAAATCGTGCTTACCCTCTATAGCAGTGAGGACTTTCAAGGCCTGCAAAACACATGAGTAGTTGTTAATGGGACTGCACACCAGCCCTCTTCTGGGAGTCAGGAGACCTGGCTCCGCCCTGCTTCGAGCGATAACTCGCCGAGTTACCAAAGACAGGTCATGTCCCTTCCCGGATCCATGTCGTTGTAAGTAGAATGGTGATGACGTGTTCTAAGGTGCCTCCTAGCACAGTTATTCTGTGTTGTATTGTGTGCACTGTGCCGAGTGTGCTGGGAATGACAAGCGAATGTCAGGTGCGTTTGTGGCCACGCGGGATTGCAGTCCAGTTTCAGACACAAAGGGGCAAGCTAGTGGCACTGGGCAGGTGCACACACTGGAGGAGTTTGGAAGGCAGGTGCCAAGTCCCTCAGGGTGGTTGATGGGCCCTAAACCTCCCGACTGCTCTGAGGAAGACACGTGCAAAAAGCATGAGGCTGCTTTGAACAGTCTCAATCTCCGAATCTTGGATTAGGCCACAAGAGAGAAGGTGGAGGGACGGTGGTCTGTGTCTGTGGGAGTTTGGTGCACACGTGTACGCCAAGCTTGGACTTGACACTTAGGTTCGTCCGGTTCAGCTTCTCTTTACCCTCCTGGTGCAGCTTGCTTCTCCGGAAAAGTGGCGGGGAATTCCTTTGAGAAACTCCACAGAAGGAATAGATGCTCCTTGAAAATAATTCAGATAGATAAGTGAGACAAAGAGCAAAAGGCGAATGATTCTTTCCTCACTGTCTTTGGGGTAACCACCATTAATATTTGGTGTGTTTCCTTCCAGATCTTTTCCAGTGTACATACAAATATAAATGTACATTTTGGAGGTATTTTTTTTAAAAACAAATAGTATTTGATACACACTGTTCACACCTCTACCCCAGTAATATAGACAGACAGCCTTCTGTGATGATATGTGTAGATCTAACTGGCTCTTTTGCCAGTTAGGTAATCGTGGCTAATGATTACTGACCTTTACCGAGCACTTGAATGTGCCTGATCCTGTATGCTGAGCTTGTTTCACGAACTGGGTCACGTGATTTTTCACAACAACCCTATGAGTGAGGGTGGTTATTGTTAGCGTCAATCATTTTACAAATGAGAAAACTGTCGTAGAGAGAAGCCGCCTGCTCTAGCTCACAGCATTATTTCCAAGAGGGATGACACATTCGAAAGGATTCCTGTTGAATTAAAGTGATGGACATTTACTCATTGCAGGAAACATTTATTGACTACACTCTGGGTAGGGCGCCATCCGAGGAGATTTTCCTGAAAGCATGTTTGGGACAGGGGTAGAGGAGAGACCAGTACAGACACTGGGCCCCGCCAGTGCAGGGAGGGATGGGCCCCGTCAGGGAGAAGGGGCACAGAGAGGAGGTGGCTGGGTGGCCCGTGGGACAGCCATTTTCACTACTCTCTGTCCACCTCTTGTACACTCGTCAGAGATTCGGTTTTGGTTTTATGACGGCTCATCCGACACTGAGTGGCCCTTATTTCAAGCCACCTGAGTCAAGGTCAGTGCTAACGCCCCTCTAGTTGGTGAGCCGTCACCCCCAACCCTGTGGGAAGGGGAGTCACCGGGACTAAACTGGTCGCCTACAAGCAGCTGAGAGGGTTCGATGCTGGCTGTGGTGGGTCAGACGCTCCTGCTTTTTCCCACTTGGAAGAAGCCGTTTCACTCGTCCCTGAGTTTTGCTGAGGGGCTAGGGGTTAGAGCAGCAGGGCTCTGGAGTGCGTTGGTTGATACACATGTCACACCAGTGCAGTGAGAAAGCTTTATGAGATGTGGGAAGAGCACAGAGCGCCGGGGCCAGGTGCTAGAGGTCATTGTGGCTGGGTCGTAAATACTTTGGGGACAGAGCAGCATCAGGCTTGTGGCCACGGCACCGGGCGCCTGCTATATGCCCTCTCTGCTGTTTGGGCGCGTTTGATTTGGGTGTCTCCTGTAGAGAAGGCATGACATCAGCTTTTGCCACCAAGTATTTATAGCAGTCTGTACCGCCTATGTGGGTCACTTTCTGTGCTGCGGTTTCTTTAAGTTGCAGCTCTCCTACCCCAAGCCCACCGCCAGCCCGCCGGCTGTCTCAAGGTGTTGGCGATTTCCAAACACCTGGGAGAGGCCATTCTGAGCAGAGGAGGCAGCCCCCCCGCCAGCTGTGGGGTCTGATGGTCGCCCTGGAGGGGGAGGGGAGTAATGAGGGCTCTCCCAGCATCCCTCCCTCCCAGGCCCCCCCTCTCCCCTCTCCTCCCCCACTGTGTTTTGTTTAAACACTTCTTATTAAAAATTGAGCATGTGTTTTTGTTTCTTTCTTCTGCTGTTCTCTGCTGATCGCATGTGGGGTGAGGCTGGGAAAGTGAAAAAGAAAGTTTTTACTTCCCTTGGATGATGAGGCTACCCGCTCTAATGGAGGGGCTTACCGCGTGCCGGGCACTGGGAGGCAGCTTGGCACACATTTGCTTTCCGGCTAACTGGATGACAGAGGTGATGTTTATCCCCCATTAATGATGAGGGCAATTAGCTCCACGTGGTTGGAGGGAGCCTCCCAAAGTCACATAGCTGGAAAGTGGCAAAGCAGAACCAGGCACAGATTATCTGAGTCAGACAGCCATCCTGATTCCACGGGCCCTTGACTCTTAGAGGTCGGAGAGCCGAACTTGGTTTGGAATGGCCATGAAGTGCGTATCTTTGTCATTGACCCTAGACATTAGTTTGAACTGACAATCCTGCCTTCAATGAATACGAAGTATTTGAATATTTAATGTCTAAGTTTCAGCCCTAACATTTGATAGGAGAGAGATGTACACTTCAGGTTTGCTCCAGCACACACGTGTTCTATCCAGCCACAGGGGTCTCCAGGGATGACCTACCTTTCCCCCAATAGATGGGAAATAAGATCCTAATCAGTAGACACACGTGGTCATTGTTTTTCTTATTATATGTTTTAGCTTGTCCCACCACATGGGACACGACTCGGCAGTGAGAAGGAATTTAGGCTTTATTTGTGATATCCATGACCATAGTATCTGATACCATAGGCAGAAATCAGAATTTTAAGGTAAGAATACTCAGAGCTGTGTTTTTTCGAACTGGACGTTTTACGTTGCCCAGTATGTAACTGAAATTAAAGTTTCACAAAACAAGGCTTGGCTGTGATGGGGTGCTGTACTGGCCTGCTTCTCGCTCTGTTGCAAAGTGGAGCTCGTTGCCTGGAGCACCCAGACCTCCATGGGCAACAAAATAAGCCCGGACCTAAGTCTCACCATAAACGAAAGTCGACTCAGAGTGGATCGTGGACTTAAATGTAAGATGTAAGACTATAAAACTTTGAGAAGGAAAACACAGAAGCCTTTGAGAAGCAGGGCTTGTAAAGAGATCTTACTCATACTGTACATTGACACATAGACCGTGGAGGGGAGAGCTGGTTGACTGGCTTCATCAAGATCAAAAGCTTCTGTTCTCCTAAAGACGAGCCACAGACCAGGAGGAGACATTTCAAACCATGTATATGATAAAGGACCCATGTCCAGAATGTGTAAAAAAAACCTCTCAAAAGCAGTGCAATTAGGAAGCAGGTCAAGGACACAGAGGGACGGTTCATCGCAGACAATGGACAGGTGACCAGCGAGCCCATGAAAGCCGTTCAGCCTCACTGGCCGTTAGGGGAATGCGAATCCAACCCCAATGACAGGTCACTGCACGCCCACAGCAATGGCCCAGATAAGACACAGCGACACCACCAAGTGCTGGCGAGGGTGCGGAGAGGCCGGACCCCCATGCGTGGATCCCTCATACGCAGGAGCATAGGATGGGACCACCACGCTGGAAAACAGTGGGGCAGTTTCTTAAGAAACTAAACACGCAACCACCCCATGACTCAGCACATGTGCTCCTGGGCGTGTGTCTCGGAGAAATGAAGACTTGTGTCCACACAGAACCCTGCACGTGAGCGTTCACGGCAGCTTTATGGCAGAAGGGCCAGGAACTGGGAACACCCAGAGGGGTGTCAGCCCGAACAGTGGCGCAGCCACCACATGGGACACGACTCCGCAGTGAGAAGGAACAGATGACTGATACGTGCCACGACCCGGGTGAGTCTCCGGAGAGTTAAACTGAATGAGAAAAAGGCAACCCCAGCAACTCTGTGCTGTCGGATTCCATTTATAGGATGTTCTCAAGACGACATGATTGCAGAAATGGAGGAAGGAGGAAGGTCAGGGCATAGGAGGCAGGGATGAGGTGGAAGGAAGGTGGGCGTGACTTTGAAGGGGCCACAGGAGGGGTGCCCGTGGTGGCAGAATGTTCTGTATCTTGCCTGTGTCAGTGCGAGGATCCTGGTGTGACATTGCGCTATGGTTTGGCAGGGCGTTACCACTGGGAGAGGTCGGGTAAAGAGTACACGAGATTCTTCCATATTCGTTCTTACAACTGCATGTAAAGCTACAGTTATTTAGAAATAAAAAGTTTAAGTATGAAAAAGATGCTGGTTGCGAAGCACTTGGTTGGTTTCATTATCCGTTGGGAAACTCTTCTAGAGAATTTAAATGTGAACTTTTTTTGCTGTTTAAAAAATTATTCATGTTCTTGTAAAACATGTTATATGCACATTGTAAAGAAATCAAATGATGCAGAAAAACACACAGATAAATCACCCAAAACTCGTCCTTTGAAAATTACCATAAAGGTAAATTTTTAAAATACAGTAGTGTTTCCTTTGCGACACATTAATTTGTTCTTTCCTGCCGAAGACTGTCATGGCAGTGCTTGTCCTCATTTTGGCGTCAGGAATCCAAAGCTTGGAGAATTTGGGTGTCTTGATCAAGGTCAGATACCGAGTTAGTGTCCAGAAGCAGAACCAGCCCCCCGGTGCTGTTAATACCTTGCCTGGGGCCTGCCCTGCTTCAGTCCTCTCCCTTGTCCCCCAGCGTGGTCCTCTGGTCACTCTGACCACTGTCACCCGGAAACTTGTTGGAAATGCACGTTGTCACGCCCCTACCTTTGGAATCAGAACTTTTTGTGTGGTAAGCCCTCTGAATGATTCTTATGATGCTCTGGAGGGTGGAAGGTGCCGTGCCGTCACCGTGATGCGTGAGCCGTGGATGGGGCACCTCGAAAACCAGGAAATTTGGGCACGCGTCAGCCACTGTTTCCACTGTTCGCTCGCAGTCCTCGGGTCTGTGTTAATTCATGGATTGCCTGCTCATTTGTGCCACGTGCCTGCCCTGTTCACTTGGAGCTGCGGGGTGTTTAGCGGGGCCCTGCAGCGTCTGACCGAGCATCTGGCACATTCGGGCACTCAGCTAGCTGTTGGCCAGGTAAATGGGTCTGTGAACGGAGCACAGTTATGGATGGCTGCCTGGTTTCTGTCCTCACCTCCAGGATCCAGACACCAGCGACCCAGTGGTCATATCCGCCCGGCTTCCTTTACTTTCCTTCCTCCTGCTGTCTCTTCCACAGACATCCCCCCACATGTGTAGTCTGTGCTAGACTCTGGAAATCCAGGATGGTTCAGCGATCCTCACCTTGGGTTGCTCATGCTTCTCAGATGAAGCATACGCACGATTCTCTTCCAAGCCTGCTTCTGCCCTGTTTTTACTTGGGTAATGACATCCTTACTCATCAGTCCTTCGGACTAGAAGCCCCCTCCTTGTTCCCCTCCCTCCCTCCGGCTGTCTAACTGGACTTCACGCACATTGCTCTCTAGGGCATGTCTGCTCCGTCCAGTCTCAACCTTATAGCCCCGGCTCAGCGCCCTGGCCTGTTGCGGTTGAGCAGTTACACGAGCCCATTTCGTTCCCTCTGCCTGGTCAGAGAGCACCTCGTGCACGTCCTTCTCCACACTGCCATTAGAAATCTCCTTCCAAAGTGCAGATGGACTGTGTTGTCCTGTGTAACTTTCTTGAGTAAGCGAGTGCTCTCCATCGGAAGCTGGTCCCCCCTTGTCCCCGGCATGGCGAGGGCTCTGGGGACAGGCCTGCCTTCTGCACTCCTGAGAGCCGGCGAGCGTCCCCCAGAGGGACCGTGTGGGATGTTGGCAAGTTCTGGAATCCAGAGGCCTTGCACCCCGGGTCTAACGCTAGCTGGGTATCCTTGGGACCGTCACTGAGTTGCTGTGAGTTTTGGTGTCACCATCTAGACAGTGGGTATAATGAAATATACTGGACATATCACACAAGGTTGCTGAGAGGCACAGACGCAGTGCGCAGTGGAGAGGCTTTCCCGTCCGTAAAGCGTCACGGACATGGGGAGTGATGCTGTGTGAGCAGCACTTCGGGGATAATTGTATGAAACTCTTTAAAGCATGTCTGTGGTTCCGGCTGGTGACAGCAGTGAGCACCTGTGTTATACATCCTATGTCATGGGGGGGTGTTCTGTTTTATTGCCGAGTTGGAGATGCCCCAGGGGACACCCGCTCCCATACGTTGGCCTAGAAAGAGGAGGCTCTTTCCTGCCTACATTTGGTGGCATGGCCTGACTGCTTTAGGGACGGGAATGTGCAGTGAGAGGTAGAGAAGAAAGCTGTCCTCACCGCTAGCTCGCCAGTCCGCATACCCCGGGGGAGGAACAGAGGGGAGTCCCTCCGTGGTCACTTGCCAAAGCCTGTCCTGACCCATCTGCCCACAGAAGTGACCAGCAGGACAAACACTAGATCTGCTAGAGACAGGTGGACCGCCTTAGCCCCGTACGTCTGTGGCCTTCAGGGCCTCAGAACAAACCGTGACAGCTTCCAGGATAGCCGTCTGCGGGACGCCGGGGCAGCCAGGGGCGGGAGGCACCCCAAGGAGGAAGGGCGTTCCCCAGGAGCATCACCGAGGGGCGGTGAGGCCTCTCTGTGCTGCAGTCGGCTTCATCTGCGACACGGCGGCCGACAGCAACCAGGCCGGTGATGGTTAGACATAACGCGTGTGGCCCCTGAGGGGGCCGCAGTCAACGGAAGCTGGAAGTGGGTGGGGGTGAGTAGTGTGGAAAGTGCTTCACGTGTCTGTGGAATGAACGCGTGAGCGGGTGGACCAGGGAGCCACCGCCCACGGCACTCCTGGTTCCGTCCCCTCGGCTGCCGCCTGGGTTCTGCGCCTGGTCCACCTGGTCAGACCATCGCTGTGCTCTCTGCTCCCACTTTTGAATCTAAGGAATGGGAAAAGGAACTTTGCTTTCTCACCTGGTTGGTGGCAGAAATCCCATTTATCACTGCTGGAACCTGGAGCCTGCAGGGACACCTGCATGTTGTGCATTACCTCTCATCCGCTGGTAGCCAGACCTTTTCTGTTTCCATTCCTGAGAAAGTGGTAAATCTACCACGTGGCTGAGCCCTCCTTCTAGGGGAGGGTGCACGTGGACTGTGGCAAACGGCCAAGACCTGAATATCTCATTTCTGCAGGCTTCTTGTGGCTCAGAGTTAATCTTGCAGCTACCGACAGGGAGGATAAAGGAAGTTGTTTGTACGTAAACTTATACAAGAACATTTTTTTCACTGGGGGTTTATTTGGTTTGAACTGGAATAAATCTCTGACCTTAGTTTATCCTAAAAGCAGAGAAAACTGTAAATACTTATTTTGGGGGTGGTAGGTGGTGACTCCTCTTACCCAAGCTGGACCCCTAGTGCTTAGAGTCCCAGTGAATGTTTGGCTAACTGAGCTGAAGGGTGTGAGCATCTGGAGCGCGGTTCCTAACCCTGGCTGCATCCAGGGCCGGGTGGGGGGCTCTGGGAAAAGCAGGCATGCTCACTCCATACCAGTTCAAATAGGATCTCCAGGAATGGAACCTGGGCATCTGTAGGTTTGAGAAGCTGCCCAGGTGATTCTAATGGACGGTGGAGGTTGCGAACCTGAGTCCAAGGTGAGTGGGAGTTCCAGCACGAGAACCTCCTGCTTTCACCAGCTTACGATGGCTTTGGGTCCTGCGGGGCAGGAGGTTCTTGTGCTTAAAGAATATCGTGCTGATAATGCTGCATCCTGCAAATGTCTGTCCTTTCTTCAGTTTATTCCAGTGTCTACCCATTCTACTTTTTCTTCACGGAATCATTTGGCGGTTAGTTGTGCAGAATGACAGCAAGTCTGGTTTGACTGGCACAAGCTGATCTTGGGTTTGAAGTGCTCTGTTGGTATTTCTTGTAGCCGGCTGTACGGGCTCTCCGCCGGACAGCTTGTAAATACCACCGCTTCGTGCAGGGCTGTGGAGGCGGGCTGCTTGGGTTTTGCCAACTGTGTAATTTGGGGCAAGTATTAAAACTTGTGTAAACCTTACTTTCTTCATCTGTGAAATGGGATGAGAGGGGTCATTGTCATCTCCCAGGATTGTCCTGAGGTTTAAATACAAACGTGTCTATAAAGCGTGTAGCTTGAAGCCTGTTCCTAGCACATGGTAAGCGCTCGGTAATTTTCATAATTTTCTTCGTGGAAATACTCAGAGCTAATAAATTTGCCAAAGATAATTCATCTTTAGCCCTTGAATCAAAGATCTCTTTGTTTTGAACCGGTAGGGTTAATTCATCACTTGAATATCAGCCTCTAGAGTACCTTGAATTTCAAGCCAGTGTAGCCAGGGGATTTCCTAATTGGAGCATTGCCCCTAAAAAAGCTGGTTTCGATCTGTATTCATGCACAGTCCTGGAGCTTTGTTTGTTTCTTTGGTTTCTTCTCCTGAACCCGGCTCTGTGGTGACGTCTGGCACACGGGGGGTCGTCACGCTGCGGCTTCCTTAGCCTCCGAGGGGACGCGATCGCACGCTGTAGGAAGTGTGTGTTATCTGCACGCCAGCCGGACCATGTGAGTGCGTCCCTCAGTGGCCAGGGCTCATTCTTCTCAGCTCTCCCACCAAACCTCGTCCCGTCTTCCTCTGCTTCCTGTCCAACTCCAAGCTCTATCTGAACAAGGACTCTGGTTCCAGGCACTGCGAGGCCATCTGCACTCGGCCATGTCCAGCATGTATTAGGTGCTCACTAAATACTTCGCAGATGAAATCTAGGAGAACAAAGGCTAAATCTACAAGTTAAGGTTTAAGCTGTGTGGTACGAAATCTGCATCAACAAAACTTAGTAAATCAGTTTTGTTAATGCAAGCTTAAAATGTTTGAGCAGTTACCTTAGTTCGTTCATCGCTTATTGGGTGTCTTATAGGCTGAGCTTTGGGGATAGAGAGGTGATCCCTGCTCTCATCTATGTGAGGTCTAGGGCCGTGGATGGACACAGGTGGCTACAGGATAAATAGGGTGAGTATTATGATGAGGGGGTACACTGTGTGCACTTGGACCACAGAGCAGTTTGTGCTTTATGAATACAGGCAGGAAGTCGAAATGCAGCTGAAATGACTCTTTACATATTCATGCTTGTACAGTTGGTGGAAAGTGCCTACAGAGGTGCTAAGTAAACTCTTGAATGGCCTTAGTATGGATCGGTGGCTTGCTTTTTCTTCCTTCCCAGAGCAGCATTGCTGCAGGAGTTCTGGGCCCAAGGTTGGGCGAGTGGGTTTTGGCTTTGGCTCTCCTGTTCTGCCATTTTCTGGGTGTTGGGGTGCTGTGCTATGGCAGGAGGGTTGGGTTAGATGATGCTTGTGGCCTCTTTTAGTTCTGACTTCAAGACTCATCATCTCAACCAATCTTCCTGGGGAGTAGAGAAAGAACATGGCAACTGAGGAGTTGTTTACCTGCATTTACTGGGACTTTGCAGCGTGATTTTGGGGAACGCCCCGGGAGAAGTGTTGGTGGTCTGTCTGGTGCTCCGCTGTGAGGAGCACGCAGGTGTATCGTTTTCTGTGCTATTAGTAGAAGCTTGGGTAAGGTCAGAGCATCGGTGGAGTCAGTCGGAAGGAGGCAGAGGACTGAGCACTACAGGTGGTAGTGGATGCATTTGAAGCAGAGTTCACTGAATCTCTTCTGTGAGTACATTCTTTGGGGATTCCAGCTTCGTGTGATTTCTGTGGTTTAGGCCTGGGATACTTAGTATCATCGTGTGACATTGAACGCTCTTTGGCCTCTGCTGTAGAAATGTACAGACGCCAGCTTCTGAGTTTCGCGGGGGACAACACCTGGGTGGCTTAGCTGTGCTGAGAGTGGGGATGACCTCAGGCCCACCCGAGAAGGTGTGGTCTCATACGTCGGTTTGGCTCTCTCTCTCAGAGAGCTTCCTGACCCCTCAGAGGAGTGATACAACTCCAACCCCGGGCTGTCTGGGGCCCCCGAGCCCTGGGCTCTGGGGTTGCTCAGCGAAATCACCCGCACTCACCGTGCACTTGGTCGGGAGAAGGTGGGAGGGGCTCAGTTTTACGTGGTGGTTATCGATGGTGGTGATGACTTCTCACGTTTGTGTTTTGCTTCATGGTTCACAGAGAAGTTTAAAATCCGTTGTCTCGTTTTACTCTCTCAGCAGTTCTGTGCAAAAGGCAGGTGGGTTTTCACATCTGTCTTTCTGGTGATTTTACTGGGGCTCCCAGAAGATCAGGGGCTTAACCGAGGGCTCTCAGGTACGGCATGGTGACCTTAGTTAATAACACTGTTCTGTATATTTGAGAGCTGCTAAGAGAGTAGATCTTAAAAGATCTCATCACAAGGAAAGGAGATTTTGTGACTGTGTGGTAAGGGATGTTGACTAGATTCGTTGTGGTGATCATTGGCAATATATACAAATATCAGATCATTATGTTATACACCCGAAATTCACATAATGTAGTGTGTCAGTTACACCTCAATTTAAAAAAATAAAAAATAAAGAAGGGGCCTAACCAAGGTCACAGACCGACTGAGGGTGGCCCTGTGTCTTCCTTGCCACTCCTCCAGGGCTCCGTGCTTCGGTTGGGACAGTGCTACGTTTAGTCTCCTCTAAACCCCTCACCCATTTGGGGAGGAGTTCTTGGGGCATTTCTGTTCAGTTTGGAGGCTTTAGATATCCCACCCTCTGTTCCTGCCTCCAGATGCCTAGATGTTCCTGAAGCCCCCGGTCACCCCTGTGCTTGGGGGCCTCCTCCGCCTCCACGTGGTACGTTTGTTAACCCCTGTGAATGAGCTCTCACACTACAGGGACTGCCTCTGCCTGCCCCCCACACTCTGAGCTTCACTTACTGTTCAGATCTGATCGCTTCCTTCTAGGAATGGGATGTGCTATGTGTGCTGGGTTCTTTTTTTTTTTAATTCAAGCTAGTTAGAGCCATGGCTGAAATAGGTAATAGCAATGAGTATGCTACTTTAAGACTGTGATTGGGTGGCCTCCCTTCCCTGGTGTGAGCTCCTCGAAGGTATGGCTGTGTCATGTCCCTCTGTGTTGTCACCACAGTGGCCGACTCGGTGTCTGGGCCGTGGAAATTCAAGTAAAGGCCAGCAGAGGTATTGCATCTGGAAAATGACAAGCAAGCTAAAGGAATTTTTACTTAAGATGTTTGCAAAAGAATATTTTAGAGAGTTGACCTGTTTCTCAGTTGGAGTTGAATTTCAGCTCAGAAAGCAGCTGTGTGCCTGAGGGCTTTGGGGTTTCGCTGTGTGACAGATGAATTTGATTGTTGTATGACTGTATTATCCTTTTGTGGCTTTCGTGGACCTTTCTCCCAAGTGGAATAGATTTTTCTATGAAAGTCACACCTGCTTTTTGAGAAGTGCAACGGTAATTTTGTGGAATGATCTCCTGTTCGTTTAACCCCAAAGATTACCTGCCGAGAAGCAAACGCTCTGCTTTCGGCCCCGGGGGAACGCAGTCTGGTTTCTGCCTCCGCGGCCGAAGGGCAGCGAAGCAGTTCTCAAAGCCAGAGAACAAGATGTGTGTGTGCCTCATGGAAATTCTCGAATGCTATTTCAAGTCTCTACGTTGGGGTTTCTGTCAAGCTTTAGGAGCTAAGCGGGTACGTGCACGTCACGGTGTGGAGGGAGAGGGGCGGTGTTAACAAAGGGATACTCGGCTTCGGTCTGTTTTCTCCCCACTGACCGGCTCTCGGGCTGTGGCCAGGCCTCGCGGGTCGCCGAATGCCCTACCTTCTCTGTTAGGCTTCTGTCGAAGGGTTTTTGCCAGTCAGTGAGGTGGTATATGTGAAGGTGCTTTGTGCTTTTAAATTTTGGAAAATTTCAAGCCTATATGTGTTTTTGGAAACACATGTAATTATTTTGGAAATATGTTTAGCTTAGTCATTTACTGGGCATTTGGCACACTTTTAATACTGCCCAGATGTAGCATCTAAAAACCTTAATTTCCTGGGAATACCACTGGAATAAAGTTCACTAGACTTGCTGAGGGAGAGATAGGAGTCTTTGGTCAGGGAGAATTTTGCTCATCTTGCCGTGTACAGAGTAGGGTCTCGTTTACATCTTCTCAAAGCCCCTAAAATTTATATATTTATCTTATAAAAATTATCTCCACAGTTTAAGTATTTTCTGTGGCCAAACATGGTTCTGAGAATGTCACAGACATGAACTCGTTAAATTCTCATTACAGCCCCGGGAGGATTGTGATCCTACTATTTGGATCGTTATCTTACAGGATAAGGAAACTGAGGCCCAGGGAAACGGAAGCAACTTGCCCGAGGTCACAGAGCTCTCGCGTGGTAGTTCTGGGGTTGCAAGCCAAGCCTCAGTCCCAGAGGCCTTCTCAGAGCCCCTGCTAAAAGGCTGCCTCCTGTCACCTCCATACCTTACTCACGATCTCTTCGAGTGAGCCGCACGCCCTCTGAGCTCTGTGGGCCCCTGTCTGTCTTGTTTACCGCCGTGTTGCCCGGGCCTGACACAGTAGCCTGCACATAGTAGGCATTTGCGGAATGATGATGTGAGGGGTTTCTGATAATAGCATCTTATCATTAAAATTCTCGTACATCTGTTTTCTCACCTGACCCTTAGAATTGTGAGGCAGGCCATGTTTCCCTCCCCTTTTACACATAAGGAAATGATGTCGCAGAGTCAGGGATTGAGTTCTGGGTTATGTATCTCCAGTTCATACATGTTTGTTTGTTTGTTTGTTTTTTACCTTTTAGATTCTTCTGAAATTCTTTCTTTGGTGAGGGTCATCAGAAGGAGACACAGGTAAGATCTCATGATCTTCCAATTCAGTGGCATTAAAAGAAATTAAACTGTCTTGACAAGAGCCGTTGCACTGTCTGCTGGGGGGGTGCACGGAATAGAGGTCTTTGCATTAAAACCAAGATGGTGCCTGCTTATAACCATGTCGGAGATGAAGTCTGACTACCTGGCTTGTTTGGTTGGGGGAAAAGCTGGAAATCCTGAGGACGTAGGTGGCGTTTTCGTCCCTGCTCTTCACCCAGGACCGCCCATCCCACGGTGGCTCTCCCGCATCCTCGCCAGCCCCGCTCTGCTTTCTCCCTGGCGTGTCTTCTTAGGGCATTTGTGAATATCAGAATTCCCCTGTGTCTAATCTGAAAATTGACATCATGCAAAACAGAGCTTTTAGAAGCAAAACAGAGCTTTTAGAAGCAAAACAGAGCTTTTAGAAGCGTGTAACACACCTCCCCGCTCGTAAAGGAAATGCATGTTCATTGGGGAGCATTTGGAAATAAGAGACGATAGAGAAGAAAATAAGTCTCACCAGCAGACATCAGCACTGTGAACGTTTTGGCCTCGTGCAGAGAAGTGTTACCACAGCAGGCCAGAGGCTGCCATTCTCTGGGAGGCCTGCTTGCAAGCTTGGCCCTTGGCTGGTGTCTGGAACTTTGATGTCGGGACGGTTCCCACCACCCTGACTAGTGAGAGCGGCTCACTGAGCCTGAGCGCTTTGTGCAGACAGCACGGTTCGTGCCTGCACACCCCCTTCCCTCTCAGGAGCCTGGAGCCTTCATATGCGCCAGGCCATGGGGGCCCATGTGTCCAGCCCCCAGGGAAACCCCTGATGCGGGGTCTCTAACGAGCTTCCTGGTGACAGCGCTTCACATGTGCTATATCCTGCGTAACCCCGAGGGGGAGGGCCCGGAGGTTCCCGGCTGGTGTCCTCTGCACCGTGCGCCTTTCCTTGTTGCCACCTGTGCTTTGTTTCTTCTCACCGAGATAAATCTAGCTCCGAGTATGCCTGTGTGCTGAGTCCTCCTGGCCAGGCATCGAGCCTCCGGGCCGGGCCTGGGGCGAGGTCTTGGAGACCCTTGACTAAGGCCTATTCCTTTTCTTTTTCTCAGCATAGGATTTTTTTTTTTTTTTTTTTTTTTTAGTAAAATGGGTATCACATCTGTCTGAGATCTCTTTTTTATTCCACAAATATAAATGAACATTTTATCACACCATGAAATATTCTTTCAAAACACAATTTATACTTAACTTATACCTTAAATGTTTATGTAATGTTGGATGTTTGGGTTTTACAGTTTATAGTGCTATTGTGGGTAACGAAGACCCTTGTTTGCAGGACTCGGTGCGCATCTCAGCGCAGGTTGTTCTCGGGGTGGGGTGAGAGAGGGTATGGTGGTGTGGCTGATCTTGGCAGACGCCTTCAACTCTTCTTCGGAGAGATGGTTTCCGTTGGTACGGTTCAGCTGTGCTCAGGGCAGCCACCTCACCGAGTCCTCACCAGTACTAAGTATTACCAGTCAAAGCAATTTGCTGATTGGATAAATAATGGATGGTATCATTTTAATTTGCATTTATAAAAAAGATTTATTTATTTATTTGAGAGAGAGAGCACGCGCAGAGTGAGAGAGAGCAGGAGCGGGGTCGGGGAGAGGCAGAGGGAGAAGCAGGCTCCCTGCTTGGTGGGACTTGATCCCAGACCTTGGGATCATGACCTGAGCTGAAGGCAGACGCTTAACCACCTGAGCCACCTAGGTGCCCCTTAATTTGCATTTTTTGTTATTAGTGAGGTTTGAGTGAGTGATTCTCTTTTCTGACGTGCCTGCTCATGTCTTTTGGATTGAGAGTTTCCCATCCTTTGCCCAGGTATTTTGTGACTATTCTGGGCTGGGATAATGACCTCCCAGGGAAAAGCCTTGTATCCTCACTCTGCCATACCCACCCCAGGCCTCTGGCACGGTGTGCTTTGAAGAAGTGGGCTTTCCTTACGGCGGGAAGCATGACTGTTGCCCATTGAGGAGGTGCATCCTCAAAAGAAGGCCCCGATGTGCGCGCTGGAATCGATATGCACATGGGAAGGATGCCACGGCGTCCCACGGAGGACGGGGTAGCAGCAGCTGTTTCTGTGGGGGAGAGTGGCAATGAGGGGCCTCTGTTTGTTTATCACTCGCTGTAATGGTATGACTGTCTCCACCAGGACGTATCCCTGTCTTTCTCATGAAATAGAAGAAGGTTCAAAATGTGAAAACCTTAAAAAGCCAGCTAACCCCATGTGATTGCAAAAGCAACACGGGATGGTCGTGGGGACAAAACGGCACAGAAGGGTTCTGTCCCTGTGTGCTGGGTCCCTGCTCGAGGAGGAATCGCTCACGTGGCACGTTCGTGTCTACCACAACAACTGCCAGTTCTTTCTAGCTGCTGGCCGAAAACGCGGCTGCACGTGGGACGGGGCGGGGAAGGGAAGCCGGCAGCCAGGAGCTGTGTTTGTGTGACAAGCCGACCCTTCACCTTGACGGTTTGTAGGAGGCGGCAGGGAAGGTGTCTCATGGAGGATGGGGTGCAGTCGCCAGGCCCCCTCAAGGCCCTGGGGGAATTCAGCGGTGATGTCTAGTATCTCACTTGTGTGTGCGGCTACTTATTTCCACACCCATGGCAGCGCTCTGGAGGGCTGGGTTACATACTGGTAGCACTGGTTGCCCCAGACGAGGGGCTGGGGTCAGAGGTTAGAGTGGAGGGAGAATTTCCCTGTTTTGCATAAATCTGAATTTAAAAATTTTTGCTATTTTATTATTTAGTGCATCTTAATTATGTTTACACTTTAATAACATTTGTAACAGCAGCAATATTTACTTTTGAAAATTTGAAAAAAATGCGAAATAACCTGTGACCGTGGACTGGCTATTCAGCCTTTCCATGCCTCGGTTGAGGAGTGGTATATGGTACTGATCTTACACGGTTGTCACAAGAGTTCAGTGAGATAAAACTCAGAGCCCGGCACCTTCTGAGTGCATAATAAATGCTATTATTTCAACATTTTAGAAGAAAGAGAATGCTGACACGTCATCATGGTTTCTGTCACATAAATACCTCCGGGCTGTTGTAGAAAGAACCTGAATTCAGCTCCTTGTAAACAGTGTGATGGAAAAAGCATAATTTAGGCATCAAGAGACTCCGGCTGTGAATGGGGCTCTCTGATTAGCATGCCGTCCCGGCAGCTCCTTGTTCCTCCCGTGTGTGATGGGAGCCATAGCACGTTCCTGTTGCAGGGCCGTGGGAGCCTTCCAGGGCGTGCAGCAAACTGGGAAGCGGTGGGGGGGGGGGGGGGCGATGGGGAGGGGCAGGCGGATGTGGGAGCATAATGCATCCAGAGAACCCAGCGCGGTCTGTCCTGTGCGGAGAGAAGGCTCCTCCTCTGTTCCTTGCCACCTTCAAGGAAGGCAGGTCGGTGGAGGAATCCACCCATCGGACAGCCCAACAGCCGCAGTGTGCGGTATGCTCTCGTGGATTTGGCCCCTTTGTCCCGGCTGCAGCGGCAGAAGGGACAGCTCGCCTCGATTTGCATATCTGGGCGTGTGTGCTATTTATAAACAGTAAGAAAAGGCGTGGAAGGCTGTTTGTGGCAAGCTGGCAAATCTGGCAGAACACGGACAGTCCTGTGAGCACAGTTTGCATGAGCGCGGGCCCCGAGCATCCACATAAACAAACACATTTGCCCGTATTTAGTAGTCTTTCTTAAAAACAGACAGTCAGCCGTCGGCCATATGGTTGATCAGCTTTTCCTTGAAATGCAGGGGGTTTGATGGCCAGACGCCTGAAATCTGAAACCATCTTAAAACAGTTTTATGCCCCCCCTCCCTATTTATTTATGAGGAGAGAAGAATGAAAGGAGTCCAGTGTCACTTTACAGTGGCTCTTGTCACTGTCCTGTTCCCTGTTGACCTGGCACAACATCAGCATCACCGCAGGTTGGGTGGGGATGTTCTTTCTCCTCTCCCCCGCGGCACGGTTCCGTACAGCATCGGTCACTCCCTCGCGTGCGTTTCGGTTTGTCCGTGTGCACCAGCACACACGTGGGCTCCCCAAAGGCCAGGTTATTGTCTCGAGTCGCTGCTCCACCCCCCCCCCCCGCCCCGGCACAACGATTAGTATTTGTTGAGTGAATGGGCGGGGTGAGGCAGCTGTGTCATGAAAAATGCTCGTGGAAGAAGCTGCGTGAGCAGGGAGTGGGGGACTGTAGGTGGTGAGGCCACACGGGTCCCTGCGGGATGTCTCCTCAGCCCAAATAACCTGGAAGAAGGTGCGGGTCTTGGGTAGAAACGTGCAGACCACTTCCTCGGGAAATCAGCAGGTGGTCACAGCGTTACACACAGGTAAGTGACACTGCCCCGTGTGTGTGTGTGTGTGCGCGCGTGTGTGTGCACATGCACGCGTGTGCCAAGGGCTTTTATCCTGGTGCAGATAGAATATGGAGCCTGGGGCGCCAGAAAGCGAGCTGCCCAGCATCACCTGGGTAGAGTGGGACCAGAGCCTGCCTGTGTCCTTCCTAGAGCCTTTCAACTGCTCACCTCACTGCCCTCTCTCCTGCTCACACCGTCTTCCTCGGCTCTGAATATGCAGGAACGGGGGAGAAAATGTACCCCAGGGCCACACGCGCAGAGAAAAACCCGGCAGCTTAAAGTCATATTGACACGTCTTCTACTGAGAGCAAGTGGTGATTTTTTACAGTACCTTTAAATTTCACAGTACCTTACATTTTCTCACATGTTTGCTAAAACAAGACAATCGAATGAGTTTGGGGAATAGCGACTTTAGAAAAGGGGGATGAAAAAGGGGGAAAATAGAGAATTGCAATTTTTACTTTATTCTCAGCCTAGCATTTAAGCGCTCTGGACTCTTCTCCGTGCTACAGCTTGAGCCTTACGTGGCCGGTCAGTACCCCTCGTGGTAGAACAGCATCGCAGTCACCGACTCTACCCTCTAACGGTGGTCTGGTTAATTTTAAATTCAAATGACAGAAGCAGCAGATGGCGAGGTGGGGTAAGTATTTAGATGCTTGGTCGTTGACAGCCCTTTGCTTCCACGCATTACATCAGCACCTGGGACTGGCTGGGCCCACAGACAACTGATTACGATCTGTCCCCTCTGTCCCCTCGCCAGCTGGGCTCTTTATCACGCTGGGCCCAGAAGGATTGCCCTCCTACAGTCAGTGAAGATGGACCGCTGATTGTTTTGGAATCATGAGGGTTATTCGCACCGTCCAAAATTCTGAAGCAGAGCTATCAAAAGGCTGTCTTCTGTTTGTATTTCAGATCTTTCAAATCTGTATCTCGAGTCTACGTGAGCTAATTAAGGTCTTTGTCAATAGGTAATTGAATATATTATTGATTGATGTGCAGAAGAGGTGTATCCCACGGTATAGCCCCTGGCACTTTGTTTGCACAAGGATGTGGGCCTTAGAACGTAACCTGGATCTTCTAAATGATACCTAAACGTGGATTCTTTCTAAATGATTATTGCTTTCTAAATGATTTTCCAAATGAGTGACACGGAGCACCGGAGCGTACACTTAGTAAAGAGATACCCTTTTATTTTGTCTGAGTTCGGATTTTATATCAGTATTTAGAAATGCAGCCATACTGGCCCAGCCCCGCCTCCTCCCTTTATAAAACCCAAAGATGCTTCCAGGGAGGGCGTGCTCCCTGCCTTTCTCCTCACAGGCTGCGCACCTGTCCTCCTGCCTACCTTCCCTGCTTGTCCCACCTCCTCTGGGCTCTCTGCAGAGGGAGCGGCCCCCGCCTCGGCTTTCCCGAGGCTGCATGGGACCGCGGCCAGAAGAGAGGGGTCACTGTCTGCTGTCCCATGGGGGGCTAATCTTGCCAGTGCTACGGTCTGGTCATCGAGTGGCACCAAAAGCATATAGTTCTGCAAAACCAGATGTCAAAATGATGGCAGGACCGATCTCTTCATCAGGATGCTCGGTGTATTTTGATCAGGGGTGGAAAGCCATGGAAAAATATGTGATTCCTAAAATTTGGGGTCAGGGGGAAGTCAGGGACTCGATGTGGAGTGACAGCGGAGCAGGGAGGTGAAGGTGTAACAGGCACTGGCGGATGCGGGGCTGCCTCCCACGTGTGACTTAGGAACTCGCCTTACAGTCATGTTTTAGCTCCCACCGTGATGTTCTTCCTCTTCCGTGACGATGTTGCTCGTCGTACCGTAGGCCTGCAGCCGCATGCAACACAGAAGTGTCCTTGCTGGTAGAGAGCGCTGTCAGCTACAGCGCTGGGGCAGGGAAGTCACAGCCCCTGGACCAGGCCGCCCCTCACTGCAGCTTCCCAGCTGAGCCCTTCCTCGCCTGCCCCCTCTGACCTGGAGGTCCCGCTTCCTCCAGTGCCTGCCTAGATTTGTCCCCTCCTTCTTGTCTGCTGTCGGTGAGTCACTGCGGTGTCGCTCTGCGGCGGCGCGCCCGCATCCACACGTGGCCACCTGTGTGTTCTATGTTTTCACTTGGGCCGTTTTAAAAGTTGTTCTTACGGTTTCTTGTGGGTTGCGAGACATGCTTCGGAGGCAAATTCCGTGCGGTGTGTTGACGTGTGTTTATTTTGCGGGGCTAGCTGGGTTGGAGGCCACTTTGAGTGAGTGTGGGGGGGGGCAGGGCGGGGCCACCAGTGCACTCTCCCGCTTGTTCGGGGTGTCCTGGCTTTCTGGCATCGGCACGTGGCCAGCAGCACGTGGGTCTCCTAAGATCATTGTTTTAGTGTACAATCCGAGGCTGTGGAAAAGAGTGGCCAAATCTGGCCCAGAGATACCCTGGAAGGACAGTTTGCTAAGTAACCTGGACTGGAGATGGTTTGCACGGGCAGCGTGGGAAGTGCTCCTCTGTGTGGCGTGTTCTTTACGGCCCCTCCTGGCGACACTACAGATTTCTGGAGGATTCGGGCATAACTGGGAGCACCGAGGATGGCATTCATGAGGGCTGTAGGCAGTCAGGATTCATTCCGTGTTCATTTGATAGCGGCAGCTTTATTTTTGGCCACGTGTGAAGGTCAGACGTTCTCCTGGCAGGGCTATTAGAGGTGTTTGCTAGGGCTCAGATGTGAAGGAGCGATGTGTGTTTGAAACCGTTTAAACCATGAGTAAGCGAAAAACAGCCAGGTGCTGTCGGCCACATTGTTTATTAATCATGGTTCCACCTCCCAGTCAGACTCTTGATGAGGTTCCCTTGAACCCTCCCGTGTGTGTGCACACACCACCCACACTCACACTCCCTCCCACCCATCCATACACATACTTGCTTTTCAGAGCCCCAGCTTTATTTGCCACGTCTGCTTCCAGCACTTTCCCAGCCCACTGCCCCTTCTGTTTTACTTCCCAGACACCTGTTGTCCCCAGTCAGCCTGTCTTCCTCATTCCTGGTGTTGGAGCCTCCTGGGGCTGGGAGGCACCCTCACAATTTCCAGGGTTTTCCAAACCTTGTTTTATCAAGCCCTGGGGATGGCGGAGAGGCTGAGGCTTACGGGCTTGATGATGATGGGATTTTCTGCGGCACAGGCAACTTGGAGTGTGCTTAGTGGTAAAGAATGCTTTGACTTCCACCCTTCTTAGTGAAGGATGGTTTGTGAACCTAACCTCGCCTCCAACAGGAAAAGCGTGATTTGCGTATCACCTCGTTTTGTGTTATTCAGTATTGACAGACAAGCTCTTCTTGAGCTGCATTCCCTCAGCCACGGTTTATGGAGCAGTGTATGTATGTGAGCTGTAGCAGCTTCTCCGCTGGCCCCTGGGACTAGCCCCAAGGGGAGCCATCCCCAGGATGGCCTGGGGCAGACGGATGTGCAGAACTAGCAGCGTTTTGAGTGTTGTAATGGGGTGCCTGCAAGGTGCAGGGCTGACCTCCTGTGCCTCCTCCCCGAGCAGCTCGTTCCCATCGCTCTGCGTCCCCGCCAGAGCACTTGTCATGCTGCTTTGAAATTCTCTGCTATATGTCTGCCCTTCCCATTAAATGGAGAGCTCTTGAAGGACACGCTGTGGGCTATGTACCCATTATTTTTATATTCCCATTGCCCAGCACGGTAAGACAAAAGGTGGCCAAGTGCTCTTTACCATTCCATGGAAACTAGATGGGCTGAAGGAGGGGTCCCCATGGTTGGGGGAGCAGGGGAGACAGGATGGGCTCACAGAGGGAGGGAGTGGGTTTTGTTTCTCAACTTTGATTTGAGATCACACGGACTTAGGGAAATGTCGCAAAAACAGTAGAAAGAACTCCTGTATGCCCTTCACTGGATACCCCAACCATTTTACAACATTGGTACTTCACTCTGTCTCCCTCCCTCTCGCTCTCTTCTGTGTGTGTGTGTGTGTGTGTGTGTGTGTGTTTATTCATTCACTCATTCACTCATTCACTCACTCGTTCATTCATTACCAAACTATTTGAAGTGGAGGCTGGGTTGCAGGGGTAAGGTGAAGAAGTGGCAGAGGAGAGGTGGGTTGGGAGCTCTCACAGCAATCTGGGCTGGAGAACACAGTGGTTGGCCTGGTGGGAAATGACAGGAGAAGTGGTCCGTCTGCTGTGTTTTGAAAGGAGACCCTATAAGATTTGCTGACAGGTTGGATGACAGGCCTCAGGGATTTGGGCCTGAGTGGCTGGAAGACTAGAGGTGCCGTTTTTGAGACGGGGACGACCAGGGGAGTGGGTTTTGGCAGGAGGAATCAAAAGGCAGTTGTAGGGCTAAGACTGAGGCCCAAGCATGGAGGCCCAGAAAGAAAGACCTCGAAGAACGTGAGCGATTCAGAAAGGTAGAATTAGCTGATTTTATTCGTAAGCAAAGAGACCGCAGAGGTGTAAGGTGTCTCCAGCTCGTTTGTACTGGGCTGAGCCCGCTCGTGTTACAGGGTCTCCATCGCTGGTGGGAGCAGCTGGCTTTCATCTGCAGGCGCACAGAGCTCACCCCCATGTCCTGTTTCTCGTACTGTGCCATCTGTGTCCCCTGGCCTTTGCTTTCACAGCTCTTTGTCACCACCCCGGTCGCCTGCCCCCGGGTGTCTCCCACATGCGACCCCATCTCTCCAGCATTCCTCGGGAAGGCTAGATTCAGCTCCGTTTCCCCACAGAGGGCAGGTGGAAGTGCGGACCAGGTCTCAACTGGAGATGGGAATTTAGGGGAGATTACCGTATAAATGGTAGGTAGAGTCACGGAGTTGGAGGAAATGACCCAGGGATGACTGTACTTATGAGGAAAAAGCCCTAGGTCTAAGGAGATGAGCGGGAACAGCAGAGGCCAGGCCTGGGAGGCATGCGGAGAAACTGTGTCCAGAGGGGCGTGTGACGGGGGTACGGTCAGACGCTGCCCCATCAGTGAAGTGAGGGCAGGTGTCACTGACGGTACAGGAGCCGGTCAGAGGAGGGGGCAACATGACGAGGGAGAGCCCAAAGGAGTGTGACGGAAGGGAGTTGGGGGGGCGGTGTAGACCTCTTTTTGGAGGGAGATGGCTGATGAAGTCAGGTTTGCTCTAGATGGTTTGTCATGATGGTGTGAGCAGTACTTAGTTTATATCGTAACCTCTGGATCCTTATCCAGGGGAGCAGATTAACATCCTTTAGCTGGAAAACTAAACGTGTATTAAAAATCTCTTCATTGTGGCTTATGCTGTATTTTGGACATTACGACGGACATTTTCTCTATGGAAACAGGGCCCTTTGGATCAACTCTGAAAAAAAGTAATTCTACTTCTGAGAGGGACATACACTTTCATCAGAAATGATAAAGTGACAGAATTGTTTTCTGCTTTATTAAAGCACAGATTATTGAGCTGGTAATTGCTAAAATTGCTAGCTAGCATTTCTGCGAGGTACCTATTGATACTGAGGAGACGCTGGTCTGTCACGTGTGAGCCTTGTGTCTTTGAGGGAGTGAGTCACCTTCCGGGGGGGGGGGCGTTTTCTCCTCTCTGAAATGATAGCATCTCCTCCACAGATTGTTATTTTAAACAATGTTAGAGAAATGTTTGGAAGGGGGTTCTCACTAGGTTTGGGGAGGTGTCTCATGAAATATACAGGGGAGATGAGGTTTGGTTTCTCCAAACCAAGGGCCCCACTATGTGAGATGATGCTCTGTTTTAGGAAAGTTACGTAGCATCTTATTTAATCCTTATACCTACCCTTTGGAGCAGAGATTATACTTGACAAAATGTTTTCTACAGATAATTATACTGATGAGGATGAGGGAAACCGTCACAATCTAATTGAGTACTTATCCTGTGCTAAGTTCTTCACATCTTTCTTTTTAAAAAAGAAACGTGTTGACGAGCTCTGTCATTGTCCTTTTCTGGAGAGAGGATAGTGACGTGGCTGTGTACTCGAGGCCCCAGCTAGGAAGGACAGGGGCAGAATTTCGACCCAGTTGCTTCAACTCCAGAGTCTGCTCATTCGATGTATGAGCACAAGTCCATCATCACGTTCTTTGGGAACCCGGGTCTCGTCTGTTCTGTGAGGGTGGAGGCTCCAAGCCCTGAGAAGCTAATGGGAGGCCAACTGTCCTCTTTAATTTGCTTCCACTGACACACGGACATATGTTACCCAGCCCCCGGTGCCCACCGTCCCTCCCCGTCCACATGGGCATGGTGGGGGCCCCATCTGCCAGGGGAGCCGGGGGCAGAGCGACAGACGGCCTTTCGGCCTGCCTTCCCTGGAGACAAGCCCATCAGCCCCATGCTCCCTGTGCCGTCTGAGCCCCGGCTCTGTGCCTGCTGTCAGGAGCCCCAGAGGCGTTTCCTGTTCCACTCTCGGAGGGACATGGATGGAATCGGAGCCCGGGGCCTTGACACTTCACCATCACCAGAGGGTGGGAACCGAACTCCGCGGACCGCTGGTGGGCCCCTCCCCTCGGAGTCCGTGCAGAGTCAGAAGTACATGCCGAGCAGCAACAGTGGAGGGGGGTGGGGCGGGGGCAGGGATCATGCTCAGTCTGTGTCCCTGTAAGGCCGGCTCTGTGGCGGGAGGACGGTGAGCCCGAGGAGTGGATTTGGCCTCCCATTTCCAACTGTGTTTCTTTTTCTTTTTAATTTTATTTATTTGGCAGAGAGAGACAGCGAGAGAGGGAACACAAGCAAGGGGGAGTGGGAGAGGGAGAAGCAGGCTTCCCGTGGAGCAGGGAGCCCGATGTGGAGCTCAGTCCCAGGACCCTGGGACCATGACCTGAGGCGAAGGCAGGCGCCTAACGACTAAGCCACCCAGGCGCCCCTCCAACTGTGTTTCAGCTCTTAGCAGACTTGCCTTCCCAGCCCTGGGCCTGTCCCAACCGCCTCTGCTGGCCTTGGATGCCGGGTCTTGGCCTTCAGGCTTGCCTTTCTAGACTTTGTTTCCCCGGACCCCCAGAGCAGAGGTGAGCAAACCTACGAGGTGGTGAAGAGCTTAGGCTTTAGGCTTCCGTGGCAACCATTCTAGTCTGCTGCTGTAGCATGTGAGCCACCGTGGCCAGCCAGTGAGTGGGCGTGGCTGCATGCCAATGGAACCATGTTTATAGACCTAGGCTTCAGGCCAGATGGGGCCCACGGCTGTTGTTCCCCCCCACCCCAATGAGATGGATGAGGCTGCAGATCGAAGACTGTTACCAAGACCTTTCAGATCTGGTTGAACCTGACCGTTTGGAGAACATCAGCGAGAGGCCAAGCATGTCTTTGGGGGCAATGTTATTATTCAGCTGTCCCCTCTGCTGACGACCTCGCTGGAGGTCTGGATCCAGCTTGCACTGAAGGCCCCTGCGATTGTGGGTTGTGGGTGGGAAGGTGCTTCCTGGCAGCAGATGGTCACTATTTCTTCAAGGAGCCCTGATGCCCATCAGACAGTCTGTCTGGTCTGTCAGACTCTGTGGGTTGGGTTCCCGGGGAATCAGCAGCATCGCATCCCCTGGGAGCTTGTTAGGCATGCAGACCCTCAGGGCCCCCTTACCTGCTGAGTCAGAATCTGCATGTTAATAAGCACCCCCCAGTAGTATGCCCATGGAAGTTTGAGAAGCCCAGATTTGGGGGGTTCCAGTCTGGAGGACAGAGAGGAAGCGTTTTGAAAACGCTTTTATCTCCAGCTGTTGAACATTAAAGTGTTCTGTGGATTGCTGTGAAGGCAGCCGTGTCTTGTAGAACCGGCACTGAGTGCTGTCTTCCTGACAGAAACGGGCTGTCTGGCCCACTCGTGGGGGGTGGCGTCGGAAGTGCTAGGCTAGACTAGCTAAAAAGGACGAGGCAGAAGTTTCTGCCCCTCGGAGCGTGACTGGGTGCACTGCCTTGCTCTCTTGTGCCTCAGTCTCCCCAGTACGATAGGAGAGGCGGGTGACAGCAGGGTTCAAAGCTCTGCTGGTTGCAAGGATTCTGTTTGATCTTGTGTCAGGCCACGTGCCTGGATCCTGCCCTCCTGCCTGCCATCTAAAGGAGGATGCTTTCCTTCCGTGTCGTCCTGGGTCACCCCTCCTCCCTGCCCACCTTTTGGCTGCGGTCTGGGGTTTGGGCCCAGCTGGCTATCTGGCTCGGCCACGGGAGCTACCTGAAATGTCTTTGTGGGGCTTCAGAACCAAGGCCAGGAAAGCTCAAACGTGGGGAGGGCCACTTCCAAGACTGTCAGAGGTGAGCAAGCTTTGCCCACAGGGCAAGTCTCAAGTCTGAGGGCCCTGCCTCCTCCCATCCGCCGACCCCAAGCCACCGTCTCAGATGACTTAGTTAGCTTAGGCCTTTTAACTCATATAAAGTAGTGGCTGCAGGGGTGATATAATGTAGTGGGAAGTGTGAGAGGTGGCGTTTAATGGAAAATGTCTATTGTCTCAGTTCCTGGAAACATGGTATCGTACGGCAGGGAGCGTATCCTAACGGCCGTGGGCCTCCCTCTCCCTCTGCCCGCCCCCCGTGCCCCCTTCCCCCTTCTTGGGGAGTGTGGAGTCTGTGAGCAGCTTTCCCACTCTGGCATCTCTTACTGCTTCCTCCCCCGCAAACAGTGACTGGACATCTGCAGAGCCTTCAGCTCTCCCACCCAGCAGCTGGGGGCCTCCGTGCAGGCTGCCGGCTCATCTTTCATTCTGTGTTGCGAGGCCTCGGTGTTTTTTTAAAGTGATGCTTCTCCATTCAGGATGGTGCCGGGGCCTCCCTCGTGCCCTGAATTAGCACCGTCCCCGAGGGTTTTAGAGGCAGGGTCGGGCCAGAGAAAGCACCTTTCGGGCGCCCAGACTTGCCTCTCAGTCCTTTCTGTGGGCTTGGTCCGAAGGTCCCTGTTCCTCCCGGAGCTCCAGGGTCTGCATTCGTGAAACCCTAGCACTAGATATTAGACTGCTCTAGATTGCCTAGACTTTAGAAGCTCCCTCCCGGAGAGAGAGCTCGGTGAGCAGGAAGACAGATGTGCCCGGAGAGGGTGGGCTCCGCTCCCTAGGGCCCAGTGAGGAGGCAGCAGCCGGCGCGAGAGGCGGGCGCCCGGCCCCCTGCACCTGGCCCGGCCCTCCCTCCCTGGCCGGGCGGCCTTCCGTGCTTGGTGGAGAGGTGGGTCAGCCAGCCCTGCGGTGCTTTTCACGGAGCCTTGACCTGGCCCGCTGCAGGGCTTTGTACTTCAGCGGGATCCTGTCTTCCTTGGGAGAAGGCAGAGCTGGTTCCGGTGCAGGCTGCTCCTGTCCGCTCCTGCCGTGTGGACTGTGAGCCCCTCCCACCTCCGTTGGCTTCAGCAGTGGCCCATGGTTGTGTGAATGAGACCCAGTTTACAAGTTCAGTCTGCCTTTGTTTCCCCTTTTTTTGTTTTTATTCCTTCCTTTGATTAGAAGAAGCAGCCATTCATGAATAAAGATGCAGTGCAGCTTTATGGTAATGAATAGAACTAATTCCCTGGAGCCTTCTGATTCTCTGTGTCTGTGATTTAGGAACCTTCTTTCTTCCTTTTAAGAGCAGAATTAGCCCTTGACGTGCCAAGCCAGTCCAATGCTCTTACTCCGTCTGTTGTTATGCGGCAAAATCTTTTTTTAAAATCCCATTTACCTAGATTTTCTCAAAATTACATTTGCCTGGCCTTATCAGATATAATATACAGAGTGTCTCCTGTTTAGTTTGACTTCATCTTGACTAGGCAGGGTTTTCTCCCAGCTCTTAAACTGTCTGCCTCTAACGTGGTCACCTTCAACCCCCGGAGTCTGAGTCCTTCGACTCCCACAGGACGTGTCATTCCCTGCGCAGACCGGGACAGCCACCCATCTGCTGTCTGTCATTGTACGTTAGCTTTGCTGGTTCTGGAATTTCATAAAAATGGATCATACGGTGTGCCTTTTCATGCTTCCTTCACAAGTTACGCGTGTGGATGGTTCATTTCTTTTCACTGCGCTGAAGTATTCTGTATTCCGTTGTGCGAATACATCATAATTTGCATATCCCCGTATTTGCTAATGGTCATTTAGGTTACGTGCAGTTCCTGGCTGTTAGGAGTGAAGCTGCTAATGTGTATGTGTGGACGCATGCAGTGATTTCTCCTGGTAAATACCCGGGAGTGGGATTACTAGATCACGTGGTAAACGTACATTTCACTTTACAAGAAACTGTCAGACTGTTCGAGGTGGCTGGCGCCGTGGAGGCTCCCCCCAGGAAGGTGGGGGGGCACTGCTTGCTTGCATTTTGTCAGAGCTTGATGTTACCAGCCTTAGAAATCTCTGGTCACTGTGCTGCAGGTAGAGGCGTGTCTCACCGTGATTTCAACCTGCTTGACCCTGACGACGGACGATACCAACACGTCTCTATGTGTATCTTGGCCGTTTGTGTCTTTTCCTGGGTACAAAGTGTCTGACTCCGTTGCTTGGTTTTTTTGGTTGCGTCGTTTGTACGTTCTCAGTATTCAACGGATAGGCGTAAGTGCTTTGTGAAATGTGTGTATTGCAAATATTTTCCTAGTGAGTTCCTTCAAAAAGTCCAATTTATTAATTTTTAAATTTTATGTGAGTACTTTGTGCTATCCTAGGAAATCTTGGGCTACTCCAGCGTCACAAATAATTGCTCCCACATTTTCTTCTAGATGTTTTATGGTCATAATTTTTACATTCAGGTCTCTGATCCATTTGAGTTCATTTTTGTATATGGTGTGATGCAGGGGGTCAAGTTCACTTTTTCCCCTACCCACTTGCTCAGCACCCCTTGTTCTAAAGACTCTTCTTTCCCCATCGAGGTGCCTTGGCATCTTTCCAAACCCAGTTGGCCGTTTGTGTGGGCTTATTTCTAGACTCTGCTCTGTTTCACTGTCCTTCCTGATGCCAGTACCACATGGGGTTGGTTACTGTAGCCTTGTAGTAAGTCTTAAAGCTCGGCGAGGTCCCCCAGCAGTGCTTTTCCTCTCCCCATGCGTCTATTCTTGTTTGTTTCATTTTCATATGTTTTAAAATCAGCCTTTTTTTTTTCCTTTTCACAAAAAGCTCTGCTAGGATCTTGAGTGGGATTGTGTTGAGTCTCTGCAACAGTTTGGGAGGACAGTGACTATATTAACCGTACAGAATCTTCCAATCTGTGAATGTGGTGTCTCTCCTTTTATTTGGGTCTTCATTACATTTTCTCAGCAACATTTCCTAGGTGTCAGTGTATAGATCTTTCACATATTTTGTTAAACTCGGTGGGTATTTCATGTATTTTAATGCCATTATACATGGAACTAGTTTTTCTTGTTCTTTCACTTTTCAGTTGTTCATTGCTAGTGAGAAGCTGATGATTTTGTAGAAAAACTGGCAGGGGAGTAGCCAGACCAGGGTGTCCATCCTCCCCTGAGTTGGTCTGGGAAGAGTTTGCAGAGAGGGGTGGCACTTGGTTTTACCCACAGAAATCCTGGTTGGCAGAGAAGTTGAGCACTAGGGCAGGCCTATTTCAGAACACAGGAGGCAAGTTGGAGGCAGGAACGTGGGAATGTTCTGAAAAGAAGGAACAGTAGCTGGACCGGGCGGCCCAGAAACACAGAGAGGCGGGGTGTGGAAGGTGGTGCATCTGTGAGGATGCTGGGGCCTCACTCACGAGGGTTCACTGCTGGACACATTACACTCCGCTCAGGGGGCGCTTGGGCACTTTATGAGCAGGGGACATGGAGCCATTCTTACTCGTTCATTCATTCCTTTATAAATTGTGTGATATACCTGGAACTAATACAATATTATTAAATATTATATATGTAACATATATAATATTGCACCTCAATAAATTAAAAAATTGCAGTAAAATTTACCATTTTCACCGTTTTTAAGTATAGAATTCAGTGGCATTAAGCATATTCACACTGTTGTACATCACCACCCTCCATCTCCAGAACTTTCCCATCTTCCCAAACTGAAACTCTGTACCTGTTAAACACTAACTCCCCTTCTGTCTGTCCCCCAGCCCCTGGCTTCCCCCGTCTGCACTCTGTGTCTATGGATCTGACTTACCTAAAGACTTCATCTAAGTGGAATTCTACAATATTTGTCCTTTGGTCACTGGCTCACTTCACTTAGCATGGTGTCACCCATGTTCTAGTGTGTGTCAGGGTTTCGTTCCTTTTTAAGGCTGAATAGTATTCTGTTGTATGAATGGACCACACTTTGTTTATGTGTTGATCCATCAGTGGACACTTGGGTGGCTGCCATCTTCTGACCATTGTGAAGACAGAACCGTTCTTTTTTTTTTTTTTTCCCCCAAAACTTCAGATTCCAGTTATATAGAACCATTCTTAAGGGCAAAGGACCTCAGAAATGAAGTAGGGATTTGGAGCTAGAAAATTTGACATAAAATGGTTGGCTAGATACTTCATTCATAGCATCAATCCTCTTTTCTGGCTGTTTTTTTTTTTTTTTTTTTTTTTAATTTAGTTGCGAACTGTTTGTCTCTCTAACTTGAGTGTAAGAGATCATGTTTGTTTTACTTATTATTGTATATCCCGCACTTAGGTACCCAAGTACTAGGCACTGAGGTTGGTTTTTCGTAAATATTTAAAATCTAGTCCAGTGAACAGCACACAGATTTGCGTTTTCCTTTTCCATCCCGCTATGGCTGTTGTTCTGTTCCCCTGCCCAGCGTGCCTCTTCCTGCACCAGCCCCGTTTATGCCAGGTCCTCCTGAATGCCACTGTCCGAATCACCTTTGCAGAGATGAGGACCCACCAATGCCACCTTTTCTGAAAACCTTCAGCAACTCTCCTTTTCACAGACAAATGTTTATCTGCTGCTCTAGGTCATGAACCCTTGGAAGCTGGGCTTGCTTTCAGTTTTGACTAGTGTCTTGAGCACAGTTGATGTTTCACAACTTACTCCTGAATAACTGGCTTAATAGAATAGAAATACTGTGCTCTCAACAGTATACTGAAAACTTTGTTTGCAGCCAGCTTGATTTTTATCCGTAGTCTCCTCCCAACTTAGGAATGAGGCTTCAGGAACCCGGAAGTCAAGTTACACATATCATTATTATTATAAAAGACACTGCCTGATCTAGGTTTTGTTCTTCTTTTGCTTTCTATGAAATAATAGAAGGATCTTTCCTTAGGGCTTACTTTTTCTATTCATGTGTTTTTGTTTTTGTTTTTTTAAGATTTTATTTATTTATTTGACAGAGAGAGACAGCGAGAGCAGGAACCCAAGCAGGGGGAGTGGGAGAGGGAGAAGCAGGCTTCCCGCTGAGCAGGGAGCCCGATGTGGGACTCGATCCCAGGACCCTGGGATCATGACCTGAGCTGAAGGCAGACGCTTAACGACTGAGCCACCCAGGCGCCATGTTTTTGGGTTTTTTTTAAGATTTTATTTATTTGACAGAGAGAGACACAGCAAGAGAGGGAACACAAGCAGGGGGAGTGGGAGAGGGAGAAGCAGGCTTCCCGCCGAGCAGGGAGCCCGATGTGGGGCTCGATCCCAGGACCCTGGGATCATGACCCGAGCTGAAGGCAGTTGCTTACACGACTGAGCCACCCAGGTGCCCCTCTATCCACGTGTTAATCTGATTTTTGTGAATCACGATGATTGTCGGAAGGAATATGATCTGCAGATTTTTACATTAATTCCTCTGGGGGCTTTTTGCTCTCTATAATCCAGAAAGGAAGATTCTCAGGACTTAGAACGTGCATATATATGCACGCTTCTTGTAGAAATGCAGGCTTTCCTCTGGGATATTGATAAATCTTTCACAGATCCAATTTTCAGTCAGTGCTAGAACTAACCATCACCGTCAGAGGTCCAGACGCCAGAGTGACAAGTAGAAACCTTATTTAACTTTTCAGAGTCAAATTGAACTAGCCTTAATGGAATGCCCCTAAAATCCCCGGCTTTTATTTATAGCCTTCTTTGGATCTCCAGCAGCCTTGTGAGGCACATAACTGTTATTATCCCTGCGGTGTAGACAGGGCGCTGGGAGTCAAAGGAGTTTGGTGGCTTGTGCTCGGAGCCCTCCATCCGGTCATTCACATCCCGGTCATCTGAGTTCTGAGGAATTTTAGATGTGGTCTAGCTGAGGGGAACTTTCCAACCAGACAGCGTCTAAAGCTGTGCTGCTTTTCCTGAGATCTCTCAGCCCAACCTTGCGGCAGCCCATTTAGATGATCTGCAGGGGCCTGTGGAAATATTTGCAAGAGTCTGCATGAAGAGTCCTCACTGTAACCCTATAAGGGAAAATATGCAAGCGCTGTGCTTGAGTATCAGCTCCTTTGCTCCAGTGCCACATGAGTTCTCTCTGTCCTGAGCGCACCCCCAGATATTCTCCTCGGTGTCTCTGCTGACAGAGAAGGGCCCCGACCAAACGGTGGTCAGCCTGTCCGAGACAGTGACCTTGTCAGAATCCTTCTTTTGCCACTTTTGATGCGCGTGTTCTAAGAATATCACAGAAGACATGGTTGCTATGAGAGGACAATCCGGGGTATTTTTCTCTGCAACTTTCTCTTCCAAACAAATCTCAGGAATTTTGTCTGTTATGGAGACGTAGAAACAAACGAGTGAATGAATTCACCAAACACACTGCGCGTGTCCGTTGGATCCTGGCTCCCGCTTCAGGAGCTCTGCTGGGTGTGCTAGGCACAGAGAGGAGGCAACAGTCCCTGACTTCAGATGCCGGCTGCCTGCTGGAGTGGACAGACAGATTTACCTGTAATTCCAGCAGAAGCCAGGGTCTGTGATGGAGGCAGGCCCGCCCGGTGGGGACGGAGCTGCCTCCCAGGGCGGGCAGGTAGGAGGCAGCCAGGTAAGAGGTGTGGCAGTGGGTGTGTGCGAGGGCGAGCCGGGCGTGCAGGGATGAGGCCCACCACCAAGGGCAGCCGTCCGTGCCGCGGTCCACGGGCTCCAGCGAGCCTTATGCGTGTGTGAAAGCACGCCGTTTGCTGCAGCATGAAACACAGCATGGGAGTGGAAAGAGAGGAGTCTGGAAGAATAAGCAGAGGCTAGTTAAGATTCTGATACAACATCAGGAAAAGTCACTGAAAGGAAGACGGCAGGGGACAAGGGCGTTTTCTGAGAGGCAGGTTGGTCCTGGGACCAGCCGTGGTTTAGCAACTGCTTCCTGACTGGACCCTCAAATCCAGCACGGTGGTCCTGAGGGAGAGGGAGGAGGGGGCTTTTGTGGAATCAGCTCCCCAGCTGTGTAGTGACTGAGCCTCTGGAGACGGGCAGCTTGAAGAGAGGTGTGTAGGCCGGGCGGTGGGTGCGCCGCAGGTGTGAGCCCCGAGTGGGGGGAGGCGGCCGTGAGCTGCACAGCGCAGTCCACCCTGCCCTGTGTTCTCTTGTGACATCTCATTTGGAGTCTTAGGGAGAAAATCTTTTCCCCCACCAGGGTTATAGAAGAATTAACCTATTTCTTCGAGGACTTGAATGGTCTTACTTTTTAAAAAATATCTTGGTTCTCAAGGGGTTTGGAGTTTTTTCTGGTGTATGATGTTAAGTATTTAAATTTATCTTTCTTCTTTCCCCAAGTGACCACCAGTTGTCCTAACTCCAATTAAGAGGTCTGTCTCTTCCCCATTGGGTTTGAGACACTGCCTTTATCAGAGGCCACATGTCTAAATATATAGGCCTGTTTGTTGACTATTATGCAGAATTGATCCAACTGGGAATTTATGTGCCAGTATCACACTTTTTTTTTTTTTAAAGATTTTGCTTATTTATTTTAGAGAGAGAGAGAGAGCGAGCACGAGCATGAGCTGGGGGAGGGGCAGAGAGAGAGAATCTCAAGCAGACTCCCTGCTGAGCATAAGAGCCTTATGCAGGACTCCATCCCAGGACCCTGAGATCATGGCCTGAGCCGAAACCAAGAGTCAGATGCTCAACTAGCTGAGCCACCCCGGGGCCCCTCACACCTTTTTAATGATATAAGCTTTATATTATGTTTTGATAGGGGAGAGGTCCAGTCCCTCTTCCTTGTTCTTAAATATCCTTGCATGCTCCCTGGTATATTAAATTTATTTGTGAACGTGGAGAGAATTCACATCTTTCTGATGGTAAGTTGTCCTCTCCATAGGCAAGGGACACTTTTCCATTTGTTCAGATTTACTTCTTTGTCTTTCAGGAATGTCTTAGGTTTTCTGTATGGAAGTTCTGCACATTTCTTTTTAAATTTAAGTGTTTTACCTTTTTTTAAATTGCTTTTAAATGAGATACTCTTTTTCATTCTGTCTTCTAGTATTGTTTGGTAAAAAACTAATATGTGAGAAGGAGTAGTTTCTACATATTCTACTACTTTATTCAGGTTTTTAATTATTTATAGTAGTTTTATCATTGATTATCCTGGGTTCTCTCTATATAATTTCATATCAGCTGCAAACAGAGATCATTTCATTTTTTCTTTTCCATCCTTAAGTTTCTCATTGCCTCCTCGTTTCTCATTGCATTGGCTAACACTTCCAACGTAGTGTTAAAGACAGTGGAGCAAACGGGCCTCCTTGACTTGTCTCTGACCTTACCAGGAGTGCCTAAAGTCCTTCTCCCTGACTAGGATGCTGTTCTTGTTTTTGTTTGTCTCTGTGTCTTAGTCCTTTTGGGCTGCTATAACGAAATACCACAGACCGGGTGGCTTGTAAAGAACAGAAATTTATTTCTCTCAGTTCTGGAGGCTGGATGTCTGAGAGGGCTCCAGCTGGGACGGGTTCTGGTGAAGGCCTTCTGGGTTGTAGAGTGCCCACTTGTCGTCCTCACAGGGGGAAGGGGCAAGGACACTAATCCGCTTTGTGAAGGCTCCACCCTCGTGACCTCATCACCTCCCAAAGGCCCCGCCTCCTGATACCATCACATTGGACATTAGGTTTCAACATATGAATTTTGGGAGGGACACAGACATTCAGCCTATAGTAGTTAGTACATATATTTTATCAAGTGGAGAAAGTATATCAGTTCCCATTTATTGACTTTTTTGAAAAAGCAGGAATGAGTACTGCATTTTATTGAAGGCTTTTCCATGATCTGTGGAGAGAATCATGATCTTCTCATGAGATCTATTAATATGATGAATTATATTAGTAGATTTTCTAATGTTGAGTCATCCTTGCATTCCTAGAATGAACCCCCTTTGGTCATGGTGTGCTATTAATGTATTGTGTTGATTTCTGTTTGCTAATATTTTATTTAGGATTTTTGCATTGATATTTGTAAGTAACAATAGTCTTTGGGTTTTTTTTGGGGGGGTGGTCTCTATCAGGTTTAGGCATCACTTTTGTACTTACTTCTAAAAAAAGAAAGTATTTGAAAATTTTATGTATCTACCCTCTGGAAGAATTTGTGTAGTAGGGTTTGGTGTTTAAGGTTTGGTAGAATTCCCCTGTAAAACCATCTGGGCCTGGGGCTTTTATTTGTGAGGCTAATTCTTTGACAACTTTCTCTACTTCTATGGAAAATCGATCTGTGTATGCTTTCTAAAACAATTTGGTAAATTGTATTCTTATCTGTGAAATTATGTATTTCACCTAGTTTCAAATGTATTTGCACAGAGTTGTACAGGATAGTATTTCCTGACTTTTCTTAAAGGAGGGGGGCAGATATTTAAGGATGCCATAGTTGAGAAGATAAGAAGTGTGTGGGCAGTGTTCACTTACTGTGTTCACTGATCCCAAGTCATACAGTGAAGTTCTAGTAAGACAAGCATATGCTAATCGTAATGATAATAGCTACCATTTGTGAAATACTTGGCTCTGTATGTAGAGCAACTCCTTTAATCCTCATTACAATACTGAGATGCATAATCAGCATCTCATTTTAAGCATGAGATAATTTGGGGGAATTACTCACTTACCCAAGGTCACACAACTAGGAAGACTCAGAACTGGGATTTGGGCCTGATTTGTGTGGCTGCAAAGGCTGGGCTCCTCCTAAGGAGCAGCAGATGAGGAGAGACTGAGTAGAGGCATAGAGAGATTCTGGGAAGGAGGGGTCAGGGTGGATGGAATGACCTCTGCACTCTAGACGTGCTCTCTACTCTAGGGGACTGGCAGCAATTGCAGGGGCAATCACAAATAAAGGGGCAGGGAGGAGAGTCAGCCAGGTGATCCAGGTGGGCTGGCTGGCAGAGGAGGTAACCCTGGCTATGGCGGGCAGGAACCCCAGAGGATCACACAGTGAGAAGGGCACATGGAAGCTGGCAGGTCAGGGTGCCGGCTGGGGCTGGGGGTGTGTGGCTGGGAGCGGGAGAGCCAGGGGCACTGGGGAGTTAGGAGGAAGCATGTACTTGTTTTTAGCGGAGACTAGGTGAGGGAAGTTACCCACGTCTAGTTTCTGTGCACTAGGTTAGGACCCCGAAAGGAAGAGCTACCTAGGAGGGATTTCAGATGAACACGTGGTGTTGGAAAGATGCCCCACTGCCCTCGTGCTGTCTGGTGACACTGACTAGAACTGAGGACGCAGACAGCATTAGGTCTCTCGCTCGTCACTGAGGTTTGCAAACTGCGGAGAACGTGGATGTGGCCATGTGTGTAGTCGGTGCCTGTGACCCTTGGAGTGACGTGAATCTGTGGACTGTTCCTTGCCTTTTCTGACCAAGCAGCAGCAAGTTCTGTGTAGTGAACTGTGTCTTCCCAGAGCCAGTCCTAGCAGGCATTTCTTCTCGTTTGCAGGATTTGCTCTCAAAGAGTGGTTTGGTTTCCTGAGAACCTGCAGGTGGACCCTGGGCGCTCCGTGCTCGCGCCTGGCGGAGGCGTGTGAGGAAGACTGTTCCGTGCAGACCAGGACACTCCTGCCTGGCCGTCAGGCCTCCCGGCTCCTGGTTCCAGCCTTTTTACCAAATCCTGTGAGACTTCAGCAGGTAGGTCACTTTCCTTCTCTGGGCCCCAGCTTCCTTCCATGTGAAATAAAGGCCCTGGACCCCACGGGCCCTTCTGGCTTTCAAATTCCGTGATCTAGGCACTCAGGTGAATCAAATTCCTTTGAAGTGGCTTTTGGGTCCCACAAACAAAAGCCCATTTCTTTTATGTTGTTGAAATAAATGAACCCACTGCCCAACCTGAGTCAGAGGTTTGCTTTCGAGAGTAGAGGGGTTGATTACAGAGGAAGCATGTCGCTGGACTGAATTGCTAGTCTGCTGTGCTGTCCAGCCTTTACTCACGCTTTCCCTCTTTACATAGGACCGTGGAAGACACTGACCACATAAGACAGAGCAGAGTCACTTGATTTAGTGCAAAAATCCTTTGGCTAGGGAGAAGGGAGTGCTGCTTTTCAGATGCATAGAATATATCCTGAAATGCCTCCAGGTGATTTCCCTGTTGCCTTGGGAATCGTAAATTCTATAGCCAGATCTTCTCTGTGGTGTAGGCATTTGAGGAAAAAAAAATTTTTTTCTGGGAGTTACTGACTTACACCTGTGCCCTGATCCCAGTCTATGTTCAGTGAGTCCCATTCTGCCCCGAGGAGGATAACAGGTGTGAGGGTTAGGGGGTCGAACAAAGGAGGTAGGAGCCCTGGGTCTGGGGTGGATGTGTCCCTGCTTTGCTTCCTGTCCTGGGTCAGGCTCTGCACCTTTCTTCATTTTATCTGCCGTCTGTGATGTTTCAAAGATAACCATGGGATTGTGAGGGTAAAGGGATAAAATACCCTGGGAGTATTTTATACGGTAGAATATAACTAGTGGTTCCTCTGAACGCAAAGCCCTTTGGCCTGTGTTCTGGGTGTACAGATGGGAGTGGTGGAGCAGACCATGCCCTTGGTGAGCCTCCGATCCTCTGAGCCTTCTTTCTCATCAGGAGGTTGAGGGAGTTGGATGAATTATCTACAGTTGTAAGATGCTGTTTTTTAATATCAGAACCACTGGTGAAACAACCCTGTAAGGCGCAATTTGAGCAATGTCCTTGAAGGATGGGATCGTGTAGAGAGCCTGCTCCGTGTCATGGGAAGGCGGTTATTTGAGCGCGAACACCGAGGAACATAACCTAAGGGGAGCGAACGTCCTTGTCCACCATGAGCAAAATGTGCAGTGTGGTGGTGTCATGAGCAGAGGCGCGGAAACCAAGCAGATTTGGTTCTGGCGCCCATCCTGCCTCTTATTTTGAACAGTGTGACCTTGGACCAGAACATAACCTTTCTCAGTCTCAGTTTCTTCATCTGTAACATGGTGAAAATAAGTCCTGTGTCATAGAGCTAGTGTGACAACGAAGCACTTAGCGTGTTGCCTGGCACGTGGTCAGTGCTTGGTGGCAGCTCTCGTTCTCTATGCGACGTCTCTAGGGAGTGATGAACTTTGCGGAGGGACATAGACCTGTATCATAACGAGGACTTGGGCTGGGAGTGCTGGGGGAGGCCAGGGGGCACCTGTGAGTGTTTCCTGACCCTGGAGACCCCGGAGGGAGCCAGTGTCAGGCAGTGGAAAAGCTGGATATCGGGAAGGTAAGTCCTGGGTGGCACGTGGTGAAGAGCACTTAGGATATGTCTCTGAAAACCTCACCTGAATCCCTGGACGCTGGATCGCTGTGCCTGTGCTACGAGGGCTGGCTCAGAGCTGGCAAGACAGCGTGGGGGTGCCGCCAGATGCGGGCTCCTCATGCCTCCTGGGCGTCCTGCAGACCGGAGTCGTGCGGCGCCACCCCCTTTGTAAGCATATGTGTACCAGTTCCTTCTGGACTCTACTAGACTTACGGGACAGGCACATTCATATTAAGAATTTTAAACTGAAAATTGGGTGCAGGAAGTTCTTTTTATTTATTTATTTGAGAGAGAAAGAGTGTGAGAAAGAGAGCACAATTGGGGGGGGGGGGCAGAGGGAGAGGGAGAAGCAAGCTGTCCGAGGAGCAGGGAGCCTGATGCAGGGCTCGATCCCAGGACCCTGGGATCATGACCTGAGCCGAAGGCAGACGCTTAACTGACTGAGCCACCCAGGCGCCTGCGTACAGGAACTTCTCGTTCCTCCCTTGCCTTGGTGGCATGTCTGTGAGCTATGGGATGTCATGCCCCTACCTTCAACACGCATTTGCCGAGCTCATGGGCACTAGAAGGAACCCAACGATGATGGGACGCTGTCCGTGCATACCAGGACAGGCAGTCCATTGAGGGAGGTAGGTGGCTCAGTACATGATTATAATACTCTACAGGGCACCGTGGAGGCTCTGGTGAAATGGATCACCCTCCTAATTTTTTCTAGGATGTGTGTTCTTAATTTTATCTGACCATGTTATCGCTCTTAAAAAAATGGCTGAGGCATCTCACCAGGTCGGGGTCATCTCAGAAAGCAGTCATGGAATGATTATCATGCAATGGTTGAAGCAGGACCTTTGGAGTTAGATCTGCGCTCAGGTTCTCACTGCTGTGGTCTTGCCGTGTGGCTGTGAGCAAATTATTAGCTGCAGAGACTTAGCCACTTATGTGTCTTGTAGCCTTTGGCAACCCCTCTGAGCCTCTGTTTGTTCAGCTGTAAACTGGGGCTGATAACACCATCTAACCCATCGGGGTCTCTGGGAGCAAAGTGAACTCACACCTGTCCAGGGACTAGCACAGTGCGGGCATTTGAGGCCACTGGGGGAGCATTTGCTCAAAGACAGGTAACCAGACCATTGCTTGCTTCTCATGCCCCTGAGGATGGGGTCGGAGGGGGGGAGGTGTCTCTGCAGCATTCCCGGGAGGAGGGGGCATCGTGGGTAGTGGGTCGTCAGAAGGTGTCAGTTCTTTACTTGTGAGCTCTGCGTCAAGACTCGCGAGCTTTCTGTGCGCATTGTGCCACAAAACAAAAACCGACCCACAGATCACTTGATATCCGGTTATCGGTTTGGCTGCTGCAAGACAAAGGAACTTTGGTAATTAGGAAGACCCCCGTGGGGAGGAGCCAGTTGGGGGTGATTAATGAGAGCAGGCTGGGAGAAAGGGGATGCTGTGGGCTTTGAGTGTTTGAAGGGACAGTTAAGGGTAGAATGTGGCTTGTTTAGTCTGTGAAGATCCTGAAAAGGAGTAACTTTTCTGATGATCACACTCTCTGATTTGGGAGGTTCTGCACCCCGCAGTGGGGAGAGCTGTCTTGTGCTTTGCAGTCTTGGTCTGAGATTTCAGTGAAAAGAAAACCATGCAGGGCAGCTTAGTAAAAATCAGTGAAATGAACATTTGTTAGAACAATGCAGGTATGCTGTGCAGTTCAGGTGCGCAGGTGACAAAGGAGAGCCCAGGAAGGTCTCGTGAAGCCCGTCAGAGTCTTTCTGTCTGTCTCTTCCTCTCGCCTCACCCGGTCTCTGGTGCCTGAGCATGTCTGCCTGTGCTCCCCCACGTGCTGATAACCGGGTCCTTTCCTCCTCTGGTCCTGACTCCTCCCTCCAGCACGTACATGCTGTACCTGGTTCCTGTGTCCACATGTCTTCAGCTCCAGAGATCCCAACTGCCCACGAGTTCCTAGTCCCAGGCAAAACTCCTCCAGAAGGAGAGTCGGACTGGCCAGCTTGGGTTAGGGCGGCCCAGAGAGTTATAACCTGGGAGTGGGAGGTGGCTATGGTGGCTGTGGCCGCCCAGAGGCCACGTGTGGCAGAAGGTGCCGGTCTCTGAGCCGGGGAGCACAGCCGGGCAGGTGTCCCCCACCATGGTTACGGCCAGCTCCCAGCCGGGAGGGGTCTCCGTGAGTCCTCCATGGGAAGTCTGTCAGGGAGCTCAGGGCAGAGACAGGACAGACTCAGTCTGAGGTCCTCTTCAGACATTTTGATGCTGCGAGCTGGCACCTAAGTGAAACCTTACAGGATAAATGTCATTTGGCTAGCTACAAGAGAGGCGTTTTTAATAAGAAAATATATGAATGAAGATGGGGTGCTGTGAGTTTCACATAGGCCCATAAGCATTTTTTAACATCTCTGCTGATGGCCACCCATTGATTTCTGGACGAGGTTGATATTTTTTATTGTGGTACAATATATGTATCATAAAATTTGCCATCTTCACCCTTTTTGAATGTACAGTTCAGTGTCATTCAACACGTTCACCCTGGCATGCGGCCGTCACCACCATCCGTCCCAGAACTGCTTCATCTTCCCCAACTGCAACTTATCTCCCCAAACTGAAGACACCCATTGAACACTAACTCCCCAGTCTCCCTCTCGGCCCCCAGCAAACAGCACTGCACTTTCTGTCTCGATGACTTCGACGACTCTAAGTACCTCGTTTAAGTGGAATCATACGGTACCTGTCCCGTGACTGGCTTACTTCACGCAGCATGGTGTCCTTAAGGTTCGTCTGCGTTGTAGCAGGTGTCAGAATGCCCTTCCTTCTGAAGGCTGAGTGGTACCCCATCACATACAGAGACCACATCGCTCTCTGCAGTCATCATCCATCAGTGGATATGCGGGCTGTTTCTACCTTCTGGCTCTTATGAATAATGCTGGCAGCCCTTCATTCTTAGAGGATAGATGAGATTGTTTTCCCCTTACAATCATCGAGAAGTTGTTTTACTAATGAAAAAGGACCTTAAAAGACTTATTTAATCCAACTTCTTCATTTCATAGAGCAAAAAGTCATTCAGTTAGGACAAGTGAACAGCTCAGGAATACACCTTGCCCACTTTGGACTCATTTGCCATTTCTCTGTCCTAGACTTACCTAAAATTATGAGAGCTTTGGTAGTGACAGCACCATGGCCTCAGTTAATATCTTTAGTCCTGAAGAGTGTTGTAGACTTGGAAAGAATCCCATGGACTGAACTTTTTTGCTTGGGACTTTTTGGTCTCAAAATATATATTGAACATTCCAAAGAGCTTTTATTTATGTGGGTATATCTGTATACATTTCTCATATTCGAATTAAAAAGTGGCAGATTTTTAAGATATTTATTAATTCATTAAAATATATTTATGAAAAGTAACTGCGTTTTCCAAAACAAGCTGATTTGTGAGAGAGTGGCGTGTTTTCTATTTTTGCAAGCATCTCCCATATCTGGTCTGATAAAGATTGCTAGATTCTCGCATCTGTTTCTGCATTCAGATTGTTGTGGAGCATTGTTTTAGAGCAAGCACATAAAGAAAATCTGGCTCGTACAGATACATAGAGAAGAGTACTTCAGTGCCTCTTCAGAAAACTGTCAATATTCTTCTTTGATACTACACCAAAAACTGGCAAGGGGTAGTTTCTTAAAAGTTAGTTGCTATTTGGAATCTGAAGCTGAATCATAGAATGCTTCATCCTCTGTTACATTAGACTATTTCCGCTTATTTTGTACGTTAGACGGATCCTCGCCGATGTGTGATTTTTGTGACCTCACTGTTCACGGAGTGGTGTGGATCTTCTAAAAGCTGACATACCGCATTATACTAGATCAGAAAAGCCTGTTGGCCAGTGTCTGTCCCGATCTGATCAGGAGAGTCTCTGCTGAGAAGCTGTCATGCTCACAGTGGTGGGTACAAGTGTTCAAAATTCTCACTTTCGTTTGGAAGCTCAAATTTTATCGTTGGCAACCAATGCTGTCATTGTTTACCTTGACATGGTAAGGTCACTTTGTTCCCTTTTGGGAGGATGTCGGTCATACACTCAGTGTGCATCCTTGTAGTTTGTGTATCATTTCTTCTTTGGGGCCACATGAGAAAAGCAGCTTAGTCTGACGTGCGCCTCAAACAGCGCACACTTGCTTTTCCTCTGACGGCAATTGTCCGTCGGTTGGCAGGAGAGGGGCAGTTTGCATACTCCCTCACACAGGATCCCAAAAAGGTGCATCCTCCAGGGCTGAGATTTAATAAAAGCAGCGCTTTGTACCGCTCCATCGAAGACACTCTTAAGTGACAGTGTGACATTTTCATTTCTACTGTCAGTGCGTGGTGAAGAATACAGTGACTGCTCGTTTAGTCTGGTGTCCCTGCTTTGATTTGTGCTAAGAGGCTGGCAGCATAGCCCCTAACCACTGACACAGGAAAAGGAGAATAATGCGTGTTTCTGTGTTATGAAAATAGTTGGGCCTCCTGCATGCTGTAAAAGGTTTCGGGGTCCCCGAAAGGTTCACACCATGATTTGGAAATTGCTGACTCCAGCCGCGTAGTCGGGTCTTGAGTCGGCCATGATCCTAGAAGGAAAAGATATGGTCAGGAGTCCGCACCCAAATTCTCCTTGGCATCCGGTGTCTTTGCTAACTGCACAAACATGCTCACAGCCTTCCTGGGAATGGAGCCAGCCCTGCAAAGGCAGAGTTGGGTGTTGAGTTTCTGAAACCACGTCCTGGTGGTTATTTGAAAACTATTTGGCATTTTAAACTTCCATCTCCTTCTCGACAATGAAATTTAATATCATGCAATTGACACCATGATGATGTCAGGCTTTTGGGTCATGACTCCATCTGTTGGCAGCATGGCTTTGGAGCGTCTCCTAGATGAAAATGACTGCCTCAGAGCAAAAGCAAAGGAGCAGTGCATTTGTCCAGAAGATGACGCATGCATCTTAGTCGACCTGGCTTCGGCAAACTTGCTCTTCACGCTAGAATACTGTATCCAGTTAGGCTAAAGTGAAATGCGTTTATATTGTGGCATTTGCACCCCACTGGGTCTAACAGTCCCCTTCCCTCTCCTCTGTTTGCAGCAATGGAAGAGTTAATAGTTGAACTTCGTCTCTTTCTGGAGCTCCTGGACCATGAATATCTAACGTCAACCGTCAGGGAGAAAAAGGCAGTGATCACCGACATCCTGCTGAGGATACAGTCATCCAAAGGTGCGTCTGCTCTTTCTACCTCCAGTCTCCTTTGTCTCTAAACCATCCCGCATCCACCATCTTTCTCAGACACATTCATTTGCTCATTAACATACTTGTTCCTCCCACTGTCCCTGAGGGTCTCCCCGCGGGCCAGGTGCTGGCAATTTCCAGGCGCAGGAGGACAAAGCCTTTAAGGAGCTGATGGGATAGTGGGGGACCATGCTCCAGTTACTCCATCTCTGTCCGCTTCTCTCCTCCCCTGGAGCTTCTGCCTTGGAGGGATGTCTTGGGGGTCAGAGGAGACGACAGAAGGTGCCTCCAAACAGTACCTGACCCGCGGTCGGCCTGCAGTCACCACGACTTTCCACTCCCCTGTTGCTCCTGTTAGTTGAGGTGGTCCTCCTTCCCAGCCTCCTGCCCTCAGCCTCTTCCCTTTGCTCGGCCAGCACCCACTGCTGGCCTGGACGCACCGCGCCGCTTGGGCCTCTGGCCTCGGGGTCTGCTGTTGGCTTTCCCGGGGGCCCTTTCCTCTTCCTCTGCCCGATGGGTTCCCACCCTCTGTCTCTCCGCATGTGCCTCCCGACGCTTTCCAACTCACTCGTTCTCCTCGGAGCTCTTTCATTAGCCTTGAGCCCGTCCGCTGATAGTTTTTGGTGGTAGAATTCCCATTTGTTCTTTTTCTCTCTTTCCTTTTTTTACCGTGCCCAGTTCTCTGCCAGAATGCCCCACTGCACCTCTGGCGGTCAGGCTCTGTGTCTTCCTAGCTCTTTCCCTGCTGGCGTATCACACGTGACCCGGTACGGGTGACTGTTGTTGAGCGGTTGTTCTGGTGGGTCTTGCCGGGGGGGGTCTGGCCTGGAAATAGTCCTGCACCCAGATTAAAGCCGGTTCCTTCCTTTCCTGCCTTTGCTGACACAGTGCTCACCACGTGTCCTAAGTTACTTGGGTACACACTTGTCTTCTCAACTTGAGTACGGCTGCGCTGGGAGCGTGAGCTTAAGGCAGCCGGGACACGCAGGGACCTGTATGTCCCAGTATCTGATGTCAAGAGGGCGCCTGATACAAACGTACTGCTTCCCGGGGCCACCCCCGCCCCTTAGTCCATGGGTAAGTCCTGACCGGAGTGGAAGTTCAAGGCAGGGCAGCTCACCTTTCCGAGGCCGAGTAGCATTGGAGGAACGCAGGCTTCCGTGCCGGCTCCATCATTTCCACCGCTAATGTTTCGATTAGTTCTGCAACCTCTCTTTGTTTTTTCGAGCCATAGATTCCCCACCTGGAGAAGAGTAATAGGATTGCTGTACGGGCTTAGAGGAAACAGATATCCGCCCGGCGTTCACCATGGGGGCTGGGGGAGGGGTAGCTGCCGGCGGCACCGTCCACACCCTTCTCCTCCTCATCCAGTTCTGTGGTTTTGGTTGATGCTTACAGGTTTCGAAGTGAAGGACCACGCTCAGAGGCAAGAGACCCCCAACAGCCTGCCGGCTCCTCCCCAGATGCCTTTGCCGGAGATCCCTCAGCCGTGGCTGGTGAGTGCACGGTCCTGCAGAGCTGCTGGGCCCCTGGGCCACTCGGGGCTCCAGGCAGGTGGTAACAGCCCAGATCTCGAGGAAAGGAGGCCATCTCTTGCTAGAGTCTCTCCTTTGAGTGGGTTTCTAGGGCTGCTGGTAATAGCCAAATGGGAGGCTGGTGTCTCCTTGAAAATTGCTGGAGCTACAGGTCCATGGAAATCTGTTCTTAAGTTAGATTTTCCAGAGGCTTTAGCAGGCACATCAATGGCACAGAGCCACTGGGGGACTTGACCCTCTCTTGGGCTAACTCTGGATTTGAATACCAGAGTCTACAACTTTAATATTCATTGTTATGCTTCTTCTGGGATAAAACATACATACACATATGTGATGTTATGCATTCAGAGTGTGTTTTGGAGTTCTTTTGCCACCTTTGCAGTCTTGGGATGCTCACATGTGCCATTTAGCGTTCTCTGCCTTTTGCTGTTGGCTCATTTGCTTACTCAGGAAAACTTGACTTTCATTCAAAATCAGAACAAACTCAGTGACTTGGAAATTCTTTGTAATGTTTGCTTTCTGTATGTAAAATCTCTAAAAGATTTTACTTATTTATAAGAGAGAGAGCCATGAGAGAGAGAGCAAGAGTAGGGGGAGAGGGAGAAGCACACCCCCACTGAGCAGGAAGCCTGATGTGGGGCTTGGGCCCAGGACCCTGAGATCATTACCTGAGCCAAAGGCAGATGCTTAACCAACTGAGCTACCCAGGCGCCCCTTGTATGAGTCATTTCTTCATCTTGCCACCAGGACAAGGACTGCAGGAGAGCGGGGCCGGGTCCCATTTACCTCCAGCTCTGCTTGCGCCGCAGCATGGTGGCTGGTGTCCAGTAGACACGCGTTAATTATCATTTTAGAAGGGGATAGAGGACATTAGCCCTCACTGGGTCCCTACCGTGTATTACACACCAGGCTTGTTACTTTTTCACTTGTAATTTCATGTAATCCTCACAGCTTGAACTCAGAGAACTCCTACATGTGAAGAGTATGAATACCCAGTTTCCAGACAAGGAAATTTAGGATCAATGAATATACGTGATTTGTTCAAGACCATACAGTAGGGAGGAAAAGGCAAGAATGGTAACAGCTTCTTTGGATTCAAATGCAGTCTTTTCTCAACAATACTACTTCGGTGGTGTGGCCGCAAAGCTGAGGCAAGTCTACCTCGCGGATCAGAGAAGGTTGTGTCGGGAAGCGGAAGCCTGCTCCCGAGCCGGGGTCCAGGGAGGCGGCAGGACACAGAGCTCAGCTGCCACTCACTCGGCCATGTCCTTGTATGACTGCACGGTAACCGTAGTGTCTCTGTGCTGCCGACGCAGCGTTCCTGAGAGGCTGTCGTGGTGGGGCCATGCGCTGGGATAACCGTGAGGCCTCGAGTGCTTAGAGCAGGGTCTCGCGGATCGATGCTCTGCGTGAGAGCTGGCTGCTACCATATAGAGCCACCTTCACGTTCCCCGAATCCCTGGGGATCTTGTGAAAACGAACCTTCTGATCCGCTAGGTCTGCGTGGGGCCGTAAGTGCTGCGTTTTCAACAAGATCACTGTAGAAAATTGGGGGGGGGGGAAGCCCTAAAAGTACATAAAAGTCATCTACGTTTCCTTCTTTCTGGGAGAGCCACCAACTTCCTTCACCTGTGCCGAGCCGGGGCAGGGCCACGGGCCTCTAGTCCGAATGGAGATGTGCTGAGTGCCCTGTGTACACTGGTTCGCAAGGCTGGGGATGAGGAAAAGGAGACCTTCACTATTTATCTGTTGTTTTATACATTTAATCTGTCTGCGATTGAGAGTATATTAAATGTATGATTTTTATATGCTGTTTTTATCTTTTTAACATTATTTGTTATGTATTTTTCCCTCTTTATAAGCTTCTTTTTAATTATTTTCCTTTTTTTTTTTTAACTTATCCTGTTACAGAAACTGACTTGATTGGCTTTCATTTTTCCATGCATTATTTGTTTTTGTATTGTTATTTTTTAAACTTTTTTTAAAATTGTTTTTAAGATTTTATTTATTTATTTGAGAGAGAGTTCATGAGCAAGAGGGAGGAACAGAGGGGAGAGAGAGAAGCAAGCTCCTCGCTAAGTGGGGAGCCCGATGCGGGGCTCGATCCCAGGACCCGGGGATCATGACCTGAGCCAAAGGCAGACGCTTAACCACTGACCCACCCAGGTGCCCCGTTGTTTTAAATACAATGCAAAACTGTAGCCCAGAAGTGTTGGTGCACAACATGAATCCTCACCAACATCGTCTGTCTGAAAGAGAGCGGGGTGAGCGGACGGCAGTTCGTTCGTTTCTGGGTTTTATCTTCTGGCTCGCCGTGCTTTCCCTCCTCAGCTTGCCCGAGCCTACGGCCCTCCCACCGTCTCAGCGCGCTGCGTCCCATAGCGCACGTTGGGAAAGGGGTTTCCAGGCTGCAGACGTCTGGGGGCAGCCAGCAGAGTGGGGAGGCTTCTGTGAACTTCATGGACCCTCCGGTGCCTCGTCAAGTGCCATGTACCTGGTCTGGACTGAGACACACGTCCCATACGGTCTAGGCTAGGTGCAGGGACTGTCACTCTCAGTGCCAATCTCAGATGAAGCACACTCCTCAAATAGCCAATATTTTCTACCATTTTTGACCACTGAATAGTTAATCCTTTTCCATTGATTTTTTTCCTCAAATACGGTTTGCTGTTCCTCCATTTGTTTGTGTTCCTTTCTCTCTCCCCTGTCCTTGTCTCTCGCTGTGCCCGGCTTATGCCCTGTCCCTGCCTTTGGTCGCAACATGGCAGAGTGTCCTGGTTTAAGGAACATGAGAAGCCCTCCTACTGATGGTACTTGGTTAGCAAAAATATTGGCTTTAAATATTTGAATATTTAAATACTTAAATATTTTAAGTTTAAACAAATAATTTTTGGGTAGGAATCTGACCAATAGGTAATTTCTCCTGACTGGTGCCTAATACATGAGTATCTAGAGAGTTTTCCTGTCCCCTAAACTCCTGGGGTTCCGACATGGGGCCAGGGGCTACATTCCTTGAGTATGGGTCTCCACACTGTAGCCTGCTTCTTTTCTGCATATACCTGTGGCAGTTAGCGATTTCCAGTTTTTGTTTCCTTAAAGTGGAGTGAAACGTAGACACTCATGACCCCGCCTGAGTTTGGAGCCCCTGAAGCTTTGAGTGCTGTGCTGTTCTTTCCTAGTTGATGTGCCCACCCTGATTGGATTTTCTTTTCTTCCTTCGTGGTTTGTCTTGACCAAAGCTTTCTTTTTTTTTTTTAAGATTTTATTTATGTATTTGAGAGAGAGAGAGAGCACATGCATGCACAAGAGAGAGCATGAGCAGGGGGAGAGGCAGAGGGAGAAGGAGAAGCAGACTCCCCACTGAGCAGGGAGCCAGACATGGGACTCGATCCTAGGACCCCGGGATCATGACCTGAGCCGAAGGCAGATGCTTAACCAACTGAGCCACCCAGGCGCCCCTTTTTTCTTTAAAAAATATTTTATTTTTGTGTAATTTCTATACTTAACATGGGGCTTGAACTCACGACCCCGAGATGAAGAGTCACCCGCTTTACTGACTGAGCCAGCCAGGCGCCCCTTGACTGAAGCTTTCTAAAGAGAGTCATCTCAGAGAGTTATCGCCTCTCCTTTTGCACTCATTATTTCACTGGTGTATTTATGTAATAGCTAATTGAGTTAACGTAAATAACTATAATAATAAGTAGAAGCATTTACAGAACAAGGCTGACTCTTGGTAAATGTGCAGCTCAGCTGAGGGGACTCTTAATACAGGGCACTCTGGAGGGGAGCCTGTCATTGACCATGAATGTTTAGCATTTTACAGACATCTGTCAGGGCTTTTGCAGAGGGAACGAAGAACATCTGTCACTTTAGCAAGTCAGGGAAGCGGAGACTGGTTACGATGGTTCTACTGTAGTTTCCTGATAGTTTTCAGTGAATTCACTATTCAGCAAGTAAGGTGGTCATTGGGTAGATTCACTCTGCCCCTGGTGAATTGGCTGTGGCCGGTCAGTCCTTTGCTGTCGGCAGGTTGACTTTCAGGAGAATTCACACGTGCTGGGCCAGAGATGGCATGACCAGGTGGGGAGGGTACACGAAGGAAGATGCGGGTGGCCGGGAGCTGGGCACGCCACGGCTCTGTGCTGGGGAATGGGATTCGGGCAGGGTCTGCCAATGAGGCTGCCACGCTGCAGGGGCCAGCCACGAGGGGCCCGCGGGCATCCCCAACACCACTGAGGATGGCTGAAGGACGAGTTTCAGTGTAAGATGAATGACATTCCCACCAGGTCTTCTCCATTTGAACTGCTCTTCCCTGCTGCTTCTTCTGTGGCCCGGGACAGAATGCGGGCTGCCTCCTCTCACACCGAATGGTGCTGCAGACTCTAGGAGATGAGTTATCTTTGATCTTTTTAGCCCTTCTAGTGCCCAGCAGGGCTTCCTGCAACTACCACTAACCATCTTCTGCCATCCCTCCTCCCCGAGGGATCTCTAAGATCTGTTCGTCTTGGTAACGGAGACTTTACACCCACTGACCTAACAGCAGGGCCTCATTTTCACATTCTTTTAATTCAACTAAATGTTCACCTGTTGGAGATGGTGTTTGTTTCTATGCTGCTTTGTGTTCCTGGAGCTGTGCAGTGGAAAACGCTGACGGCTTGTCAAGGGTGGGGGGCATGTCCAAACGTCAGTCTTGTGACGTTGACGATGCCTCCGTGCACGGAGGGCACATTGGAGTGTTTCTTCTCTGTCCGGGCCTGGGAGTGAACGTGGTGACAGCCGAGGGTGTCCCATGAGACCCGGTGGCCCTTCAGCGTGGCCAACCTTTTCAAATGCTCACAAGAGTGTGGGGTTATGGGCTGTGTGTGCGTGCAGAACTTCTCCCGAATCCTGGAAATGGCAAGTGTGGTACACGACGTGTTTGACCTTCTGCTTGAGCTCCCTCGCTTTCCGACAGGAGACTGGAATAGGCCCAGATATGCGTGCGTTTAGTCAAAGCCTGTCGGGAAGAGGTTTGTTTCGTTCCACGCCGAGAGTGCGCAGCTATCCCGCTGCTGTACCCTGTGTGGAGTGCGGGTGTGGAGCGTGTGTGAGTAGCGGCCACCTCCCTAGGGAACGGATCCCGTCCGTGTGGATGTTGCTGCTGGCTGGTGCCCATGCTCAGGCGGTGGTTTCCCAGGGGGCCAGAGCCACACCCCCTGTGGTGCCTCCTTCCTCCCCCTCCTCTCAGAACAGCACTGAGCCCAGGCCAGGGGTCTCTCAGATCTTTACGGTTGAGAGAAGAGAGCAAGGTGGACTCCTTCTGGGGCTCTGCTAACCCAGTCGAGGCATTTAGAAATATTTTTATTTGATCATTTAATGGCAGGGCATTTATATGGTGTTCGGATGGGGTGTGGGAGAGCAGCTAAGCTCTTTGATATTTTAGGGCCAGAGTTTATATAAATGTGATCGCTTATTATGTCAGCAGATGATAATGAAGGTTTTTTTTTTTAATTGTGGTAAGATATTCATAACATAAGCTTTACCATCTTAACCACTGCCAGGTGTCCAGTTGGGTGGCAGTAAGTGCTTCAGAGTGTCGTGCAGCCACCCCCACCCTTCGTTTCCAGAACTTTTCCATCTTCCCCAGCTGAAACTCCGTCCCCATGAGCACTACCCCCTCCTCCGCCCGCCCCCACTCTGCTTCCTGCCTCTGTCTCTGGAACTGTGAGCATGTGGGCCCCCCCCGTCGCCTGCTGCCTGCCCTGAGACCTAAAGCACTTTCACAGCAACTGCATTCTGTCGGACAGATGAGATTATGAGGCTCTTTGAGACTATATGACAAAATGAAGTATTTTTCCAGTGGTGGAGTTGAGACAAAAGCCCAAGATTTTAAAACAAGAGAACCGTTTGTTTCCTGGTGAAATTAGATGTGATCCTTTGAGTGAACGTGAATCATGTGTTCTTTTTTTTCTCCTCTTGTCTTTTGGAGGAGTTCAGTCTCATGTGTAATTCCTGCGGCATCTTTTAAATTTTTAATCTGTGGCTGCAGTCCAGATATGTATCCTGTTTACACTCCCGTTGGACCGTTGGCCTTCCCTGTGGATGGCTTCCTGCTGGTGGAGGCGGGGAGACGACCCAGCCCCATAGGGCTTCCACTCTCTGCATGCGTGAATGAAGCCAGAGGGAGCTTCACAGCATGGTTAGGTGCCTGCTGTTTACTCACGTGCTGTGTGGAATGCAAGTTCAGTAGGGAGCAGAGGGGAGCAGGGTGATTTGGATAAAAACTTTTATTTTGCCAGGAAAAGTACTCAAAATTCGTGCTGTTAGGTTTGAGCCCCTTTTGCAGCTGAGACTGTAAAATTCTGTTCCCCACTCCTCGGGCTCGCTCAGCGGCGTGGCCACCATCTTAAAGATGCCCCGCCCCATAGGAGGCTTGGATTCCCGCATGGGCGCCCTGCCGTGCTTCCAAAGTACTTGTGTTGGTTATGGAAGTTCAGTCACTGTAACCAGAACAACAGTCTGGAGGCCCACCGTATAGACAGAATTCAAGTCAGAAAGCGATTCGATTCTGGGCTGATATTTTCCTCTGCTGGAATCAGGGCTCTTAGTTCATTGGTGATTCCGGTGCAGAGGCTGCTTGATGGGAACAGGTTGGGGAGCAGCAGAGGAACAGATGCCCGTGGTGACGGAGTGGGAGCCGTGCCGCTTTCCTGAAGAGAAGGAGGGAATGACAGTGTTTGTCATGCAAGTGCTCAGGTTAGACCCAGTGGGCTCAGTGGGCTGGTTGGTTCCTGTAGCAGGTGCAGCAGGTGCAGCAGCAGACACGGCAGCAGGCATAGCAGGTGCAGCAGCAGGTGCAGCAGGCATAGCAGCAGACGCAGCAGGTACAGCAGACGTCGCAGCAGGCGCAGCAGCAGGGATAGCAGCAGACGCAGCAGGTGCAGCAGCAGGCACAGCAGGGGACGCAGCAGGTGCAGCAGGCGCAGCAACAGGTGCAGCAGGTGCAGCAGCAGGCGCACCAGATGTAGCAGCAGGCATAGCAGCAGGGATAGCAGCAGATGCAGCAGGTGCAGCAGCAGGCACAGCAGGAGATGCAACAGGTGCAGCAGGCATAGCAGCAGGTGCAGCAGCAGGCACAGCAGATGTAGCAGCAGGCGCAGCAGCAGGGATAGCAGCAGGCGCAGCAGGAGGGATAGCAGCAGATGCAGCAGGAGCAGCAGCAGGGATAGCAGCAGACACAGCAGGTGCAGCAGCAGGCGCAGCAGGTGCAGCAGCAGGCGCAGCAGGTGCAGCAAGCGCAGCAGATATAGCAGCAGGCACAGCAGCAGATGCAGCAGGCGCAGCAGCAGGCACAGCAGATGTAGCAGCTGGCGCAGCAACAGGCATAGCAGCAGACATAGTAGGTGCAGGAGACATAGCAGCAGGTGTAGCAGACATAGCAGCAGGTGCAGCAGACATAGCAGGTGTAGGAGCAGGTGCAGCAGCAGACACAGGTGCAGCAGCAGGTGCGGCAGGTGCAGCAGCAGGTGCGGCAGGTGCAGCAGCAGGCACAGCAGCAGGCACAGCAGCAGGCGTAGCAGCAGACACAGCAGGTGCAGCAGACATAGCAGCAGGTGCAGCAGACATAGCAGCAGGTGTAGGAGCAGGTGCAGCAGCAGACACAGCAGGTGCAGCAGCCGGCGCAGCAGCAGTATGTATGCTGCAGGATACAGTCGTGACACAGAAATGCGGTGCGTGCTGTTCCCTGGCCTCCAGCTCAGCGCCCAGGCCACTCTGGCAGACTTCCAGCTCCTCCACCAGTCAGCTCTGCACACGTGTGACGCTGTTGGGGCCTCTCACCTCCTGAGCCTCCGTTCCCTCCTTTGTAAAATCAATCAAAATGCCAACATCTCAGTGTTAATTTCTGAACAGGAGAAAAATCTCCATAAAGTATCCCAGAGCGGCGTCTGCCACATGGCAGGCAAACAGTAAACGCTAGGCATCGTTGTTCTTTTGCTCAAATAGTCGTAATAACAATGATAATCATGTTTCTACCATATATTTATATAATTATATAAACATAACAGTTATTATTATTATATTATTATAATATTATTATTATTATCAGTGGGAAAATATGTCTCTGTCCGGCTTCTCCTTAAATTGGCAAAGGCAAATACCAATGGGGTTTTCTTTCCGAAAAGATGGGAATTCAGTTACGGCCAATGCAATACACCTGTAGGTTGTGTTCCTACCCAGTTGTAGGTGCGGGCTTCTCTAGTGAGACGTGGACCCCTGGCAGGAGAAGCTTCCCTTAGGGCAGGTAAGAGTCCCTAAACTACAGAGTTACTTCCACTGACGGCCGAATCTGCAGAAGTGTTTCAGTGCATTTGACCTTGCCTAGTGACTGGCACTGTGCCGTTCCCATCTTTTATGTCTAGGGCACAGCCGGGCCACCAGCAGTCCTTCCTCGGGAAGGATGGTTTCCCACGTTTCTTCTCCGGTCTCCTCAGAGGCTGTGGTGGTTGGAGTGTTTTGTGGGAGCCAGTGCAGGAAACAGGGGTGACAGGAGCAGTACAGCAGTCAGGCTCCATGCGCAGGCTCAGTGTCTTCTGGTGTTGAGGGGGAGTCGCCCAGTCCAGCGGGAGTGGTGCCACGCTGGTGTGCGGTGTCATCGGGAGAAGGGACACTGCAGCACCTGCCCTTGCCAATGGCGATCATGTCATTACCGTTTAACGAGGCCCCAACATCAGCTCTCGCTAAGGTCTCAAGACTGGTCAAGTTGGCATTGTGGCCTGCTGAGCTGCAACTTGATAAGAAGAGCAGAGCGAGAATCTCAGAGCTGGGATGGACATCAGAGGCGCCCTCATTCACGAGTGAGGACATCGGGGCCCAGAGTTATGGGGAGGTCACTCCGCCCAGGACGGCGCTGGCCCCGCACGCAGTGTGTGGGGGGAGTCAAGCTTCACCTCTTCATGCTACACTCATGCTTCCTGCCTGTCCTCTGCTTTCTCTGGTTTTCCATGATCCCCTTTGGAAATCTGTCTTCCCTGCTTTGTACTTTTAAAAATCCCTGTTAATGGTGATTTCAGTGAATTCTTACCTATTGGAAAGGCTCTGAAAGAAGTTCCTCCCCTGGAAGAAATGGGTACTAACAGTTCGGGGACCTTTTTTCAGCCTGCCCCCCACTTCCCTTTAATAAGCTGCAATTCCTCTGCTTAAGTGTCTAAAACCCAGAATTTCAAGGGTAGGTGGTATTTGGGAGTGGAGTGTGGGTCTCCTTTGGAGAGAGAAGGTGTTCCTCTATAAGAATTCATTTTTGAGGGATGCCTGGGTGGCTCAGTCGTAAAGCATCTGCCTTCGGCTCACGTCATGATCCCAGGGTCCTGGGATCGAGTCCTGCATCGCAGGGAGTCTGCTTCTCCCTCTGCCTGCCGTTCCCCCCTGCTTGTGCACATGCACTCTGTCTCTCTCTCTCTGTGGCAAATGAATAAAAATTAAAATCTATTTAAAAAAAGAATTCATTTTTGAGGGATATTACTTCAAAGCAAAAATAGTTTAATTTTTTTCTGATATTAAAAATGACAAATTTTTAAATTTTAAAAATGACAAGTATTATGCAGGAGAGCCAAGCCATAGGGTTATGCAACCTCTTGTTAATGTTTTGCTGGATGACCTCCTGCCTTTGAGCCTAAACACACACATATCAAGGGCTCCTAGCGTACCCATTTTCTCTCACTTAACGGTGTCTTGGTGGAGGGTCTTCCCGCAAACGACAACAGTGCGGAAGCACTGTCCTTTCCAACGTCTGCACGTGAAGGAATCCGCACACCTTCTTCGCTTGGTGAAGATGTAGATTGTTTTTAGATTTTGCTAAACCATCTTTTATTGAACATCTGTGTACGTTTTTGCTCACCTGACCAGTTGACCTCTTGGCATGTGTTTCTAGAAGTAGACTTATTGGATCTAAGGGCGTACCCGTTGAAAAGCTGCCCCAAACGCACGGCCACCAGCAGGGTCCCAAAGCCAATCCGCTAGGGAGCAGGCGCCTCCCCCGGTGCACCTTTGCGTTTCCCGTAGCCCTAGGAAGGGGGTCTGTGCTATTTCACAGACATTTGTCTGGTTCAGCAATTCGTAGTGCTTTCCCAGGACAGGAATAATTGGACTGTTTTCGACATACCAGGAGGAAGTTGAAGCACTCTCTGTTTCATGAATAAAGACGCTCAGTGAATCGAGCTGCTCTTTTCCAAAAGCAACAAGCAGAGATTTTAACCCGGGCACGGCCTCCTGTTCAGACCTTGCCTGGGGCTGAGCACCGTGTATCAGGTTCCGTTTTAAGCACTGCCTCTTCGGGAGGATATGAAGGAGCTGGGTACCGTCCAGAGTTCGACCACAGAAGGACGATAGTTAGGAAGGCAGCCTGGTGGAAGGCGTGCGAGGGGCCGGGGTTATTTAGCCCGGGGCGCAGGCTTGGGGGCGGAGGGGAGATAACTGGGCTCCAGCAGATGGAGGAAGATTGTGTAAATGACCCTTCATCTGGCGGGAGGAAGGAGTGGGTTGGATGCACAGAGGGTGGTTAGTCATTCACAAAGGGCTTCTTGGATTTGGAGCTGAGTTGTTTCACATCCTAGCGAGTTTATGTGGGTATAAATCCTTCTGATTTCTTTGGAACAGTGTTCTGCTTGGAAACTGAACTTGGTAGATCTTCAGTTTGGGGTTGCTGTTCTGTTCCCTTCTCAGTGACGTCTTTCCAATTTGTGCATAGAACATAGGTTGTGTGAGCTAGTTACAAAAGGAAGGAGGCAAATCTGAACAGAAAGATGGCTGTAGTGGACAGACCTGGTGCTGGAGAAGCCGGCTCTGTCATCTACTAGCCCCCGATTTCGAGGAGGCTGTTGCAGACCCCGAGCCTCACACTCGGTGTCTGTGGCATATGAGGTAAGGTGATGTCTACCATGCAGGATTCCTGAGAGGGGTGCCTGACGCCACCTGGGGCCAGTGCAGAAGTGCTTAGTACAGTGCCAGGCAGGTAGGAGGTGTTTGGCAAATGCTGGCTTTCCTTGCCCTTCCCTTCTAACCCTGCTGTTAGCATGAGGGCCAGTGAGTGATAGGAGCAGCAGGCTCCTAGGTGTCCATGGGACGAGAGGTCAGTGTGCACTAGTGAGAGGAGAGGGGGCTTCACATTTGGACAGTCCTGCTGACTCTTGTGTGTTCTCAGTCATGGCTTCCAAACCCGAGTGTCTCAGTCCCAGAGTCCAACAGGAAACCGTGATGGGATTGGTTTTTGCCACAAGCAGATTCCTTCTCGACACAAGTTTCTTTTAGAGAGTAGCTCAGAGGGGATTTTCTTTTTAAGTTTTGAAAAGTTTCCCTGGCTACTTTGGGAGTATAGTGAGATCGTGGACAAGCCACATTCCTTTGTCCAGCCGCTGCTCACGTGGTGCGACAGCGGGGAATCTGGACGGTTCCCATACCCCGGAGCCCCCGTGCAGGGGTGTGGGTCCGGGGGATGCGGGAGGGTCAGCAGGATGGGGGACAGAGGAGGGAGACCACCATCTCAGCTCTGGGCAGGACCCGAGAGAGGGCTGTGAGTTAGCCCCTGCCCCAGAAGCGGCCATGCCGGGGCGCTCATGGCTGTTGGCCAGCGATGAACCGGTGTGGACTGAGTGGCATGTGGCCGCAGCCGGGCTAGGGGTGGGCGTGGGCAAGAGCGCGGAGGAGACCAGCCAGGAACGGAACTCAGGACCTCTCCGTAGGTCAGTGCTCTCTTTTGCCGTGGACTTTACAAAGGAAAATGGATAAAGCTGGTCAGCACCTGCTAGTTCAAACTACAGAATTTTCTAGTCATGGCTCTGATCTCTGTGGCGTTTCTTCCTTCTCCTCCTCAGCCACCTGACAGTGGGCCGCCACCGCTGCCGACGTCATCTCTCCCGGAAGGTTACTACGAGGAAGCTGTGCCGCTGAGCCCTGGGAAAGCTCCAGAATACATCACGTCAAGTAAGTGTCAGGTCTGCCTGGCCCCCGCTGGCCTCTTGAAGTGCGGGCCTGTGTGGAGGGGAATCGGGGTGGTACCAAACACCGGGGATGTGTGGAGCTCGGGCAGTGCTGACCCCGAAGGGGTGAACAGAGAAAGGGCTCCGAAAGCCCGCAGTGCCTTTGGAAACTCAGACGGGTGTCTCTCTCTGACACACCGGCTGAGACCTTGTTGCTGTGGGTTGTGCTCCCTCCCGGGTTGTGGGCTGTGAAATGTGTCCCCTTTGGTCACAAGGCAGAGACTTGTGTGGCATGTGTTTGTGGTGCCCCTTGCCTAGGGTGTGGCCCCCCAACGCTGCTTTCCTTGTGCCAAGGAGGCTGAAGGAGGGTACAAAGCCGGCCCGTCTGTCTCCTCTTGCTTTCATATGGGTTCTCCTAGCACCTTCCTGCCGAACTGGAGTTGTTCTGGCCCAGCCTTGGTCTTCCCTCACAAGCACCTCTGCGGTTTGGTTTTGGGTCACCGGCTTCATTCCTCCCCCAGTGCTCTGTCAGGCGGGGAGCTGTGTCTCCAAATGCAGTGCAGGGAGCGTGTCCGAGTCCCTGTGGACGAGGGAACCTTGCTCTTCTCATAAAAGATAAAATGGAAGGTCGGGGATTGGTCGTTTTAGGCACGAGGCTTCGGGCACATTAATATTCACGGCACGTGGCGGCCCATCGTGTGTCTTCTGATGGAAGCGCACGCCAGCTCCCAGGGCTGTCCTCCTGTTGCCCGCTGTCTCCGCCTCTGTCTTCCCCGGCAGCTGACAGGTGTGTCCCCGGAGGGCCTCCCTGCCAGTGCTTTCTGCATGCAAGCGGGACGGGCACCCCTCGACGACAGGGGCCTGTTTGCTCAGCCTCCTAAGCAGTCGCATTTGGAGAAGGAAAGGGACAGTTCTGGTACAGGGGTTAGGACGTGCTGGGTGTCGAGGTCTTGAGGTCAAGTGTTTTAGTTTCTCTGTTATTTAAAAACCATCCATGGAAAATGCACTCAGGCAATTTCTAAGTGGCCACCATTTCCAGAAGTCAGGGGATTAATAAGAAAACACAAAACCTGAAGTGGCTCGGTGTAATTCGGAACCTCACTGGCTTCCTTTCCTTCTCAGCAGCGAGTTTGGGAAAACAAGCTTTTCCACGAGGGTACGTCCCAGCACCGGGGCTGTCCGGCTCTAGCCTGCTCCCCCTGTCTTTCCGCTCCCATCCACATACTCGCAAAGCTACAGACTGAGAGTAATTTCCTTTGACTTGGGGGCCGGAGGCCATTTTCAGTCTGAGAAGCCTCACCTCGGTGCTGTGCTCTGTCCTGTTCTTCAGAGAAGCCACCCCGTAGTTGCCTACAGGTGGGCAGCTTTTGTTGAACCACGTCCAGAGGAAAGTGTAACGGAAGGATGCAGGCTCGGGGCAGCGAGTCCGTGGGGACAGCACGCCGAGGCTCCCTCAGTCAGACATCTGTGGGTGAGCAGTGGGCGGTGAGGGCCTCGCCGTCCTCCCGAGGAAGAATGCAGGGAACCGACTTCCAGATGGGTTACTCAGGGCCTCGGCAACAGCTCTGTTGAACCCTGTATCAGGTGTGATCCTAGCAGAGGAAGAAGGGTCCATGATAAGAAGACCTAACGCAGCTGTGGAAACCGGTAGAGAAGCCTGTGGAGCAGGGCTGGCCGTTGTGGGGAGACGCAGAGCCTCGGTAGAGCTGCACGTGCCTGGCCGGGCCTCAGATGCCGGGGGCGGGGGGTGTGCGGGGGGTACCTGCAGGGGCTGCAGGCCCAGCAGAGGGCCGGCCACCAAGCGACGGCAGGTGTGAGCTGCAGGAGCGCCTGGCACCCGCGCCAACCTTCAGCACGTACTGGCAGCCACTTCCCTCCCGCCTTCAGATTGCTCACAGATCTCTCCTGTGGCCGGCCCTAACCCAGAACCATCCAAGGAAGGGAATTTGGGGAAATGTAATTCCAGCCGTGCCAAGTTGCTCCGGTGTAAAGCCTCCACCGTTTCTCCTGTGTCCATTTGGCGGCCGAGTGCACCTCTCTTAACTGCACTGAATTTCCGAGTAGACGAGCAGAATCACAGCGCAGGTTAACGTGATTCTACTCTCGTCTGTATCATGGAAAACCCCCTAACTGCCTCAGGGGATACGAAGTCCCTTTATCGACTTTGGGGTGACACCCATTCTCTTCCAGCGGAGCCCTACTCTCCCCTTGGAGAGCCTGTAGCTTCAACGTGGAGATCCACGGCCAATTGCAGTTGGGTGGTAGGGAATGGGAGCGGGGAGGAGGGGAACTTGTTTATACCCACGCAGATAACGGAAGGTGCATAACGAGTCCCGTCCTCATTTCTACAACCAGCCAATGGTCATGTCGTGTATTTACAACTTCATGCTCCCATTGCCCTCGGCAAGCACCTTGGCCGATCACCAGGTGAGATGACTCATCTTTCCTTCCTGAAAGGTCTGGCTGCATCGGATGGTTCACTCATGGGGCATGGGAGTACTGAGAGCCACCCCAGGGACCTCCTCCTCCCCACTGGTGTGACCGTGACTGGTCACCGCAGCCGTTGCCGTTAACCCCTTCTTTGCCTGTTGACCCCACTCCCGAGTTAATAGAGTGATGACCACGTCCTTTGGAGGGAAGGTTCTGCCCTTAGAAACTAAGACTTGGGGGCCTGAGGCAGAAATTTTGCCAGTGGGTCCCTGGGGTAACAGTGAGAGGAGTCACTACCATTTTCAGCCCTGGGTTCCCAGACCTGTGAGCCCCGATCTAGGGGAAAGAGCCCCACTGGGGCAGAGCAGATACTGCTAGAAGGTATTCTGGAAGATAGACCCCAGTCTCCCAGGGGTGGCCCGTCAAGCTGGTCCTGGAACTGAATATTGAAAAGGCATTCCACTGGTCTGTTGGGTCAGCTGCTTCCGGTGATGGGGACGTGGCAAGACCTGTGACTCTCATGAGCACGACCCGGAGCGTGGACTTCATTTGCTGTAACGTGAGTTCTCTGATCAGAAGCCGTGCTGTGGGATCCCACGCTGGCAAATAGGCATTCTGCAAGACTGTGGATGGTGCTTTTGGCAGGAACATTATGACAGGGATGGTGAATGCCCTGCTGCCCCTCCCATGATGGAGGTGGTGCAGTTACTAGGTGGCGGGCTGACACCCCAGGGGACAATGTCGTGTGCAGGCAGGACACTGAGAAGGGCCAGGAGTCAGACTAATTCTGCAGTTCCTGCTTGCTGCCAGTTCCCCCCAGTCTTGACCATCCAACCAAACCATCAGGCCACGTGGAGGAGTCTGTGCTGGGAGAAGGAGCCCATGTAGCAGGCACGGGGGCACATGCACTTGAACCACTAGCTCACACCTGTTACTTACAGCGTATGGGCCCGACGGATGCAGACTGCTTAGATGCTCTGCGGTGGGCCAGGTGACCGAGAGTCCGCGTTGGGCAGCTGAGGTGCCCATGACCAAGCATTTAGACACTCCTGGGTGTCAGAGACCAAAAGCCGTTTCTAAGGGTAAAATAATTGTTTCCGGAGGTTTATGTAACCGTGCTTTGAAATCCTGAAGCTCTATGCTGAGCTTCCCCCGAGGAGCCTGCTGCCCTGGGCTTCTGATACCGTCGAGAACAGGGTGTGATCAGAGATGCGGAGCCACTGTGATGTGGAACAGGAGATTTGTTCTAGGGGCTGGACCTCACGCAGTCATGGCAGCTGTTGGAGGCTGAGGGAGCTGCGTCCGCGAGGACAAACTGCACCCCATCTGTCCGTGACCCCCTCAAACACACACGCACACACACCCACACACACCCGACGACACAGAAGGTGCTGGTGCTCAGGGCTGTGGTCCAGGTGCCTGTAGGGATCTGCGCCGCCCAAGGAGGGGGGCCCAGCGGCAGGGCGGCCGATGCACCACGACACATGCCTGAGCCCCAGCAGCGCCCGGCGCCCCCCAGAGACCTTCGGGTGTGGCAGCTGCCACTGTCCAGTCTCTCCCTCCACGGCGCTCCCTGCCGCTGACCTCAGCTGGCCGCACCGGCCAGGGAATTCTGGGCAGCCACTTCCAGCCAGGCTGGGTCGGCGGCACCGTCACTGCAGATCTTGTTGGGGCTTTGGGTTCTGACCTACATTTCATGTTATTTTCAGTTTTCTGATTGCCCTCTCCCCTCAGCCTCTCCCTCCTCAAGGTCAGTTGACTGAAATGCAAGTTGTGATTTCGTGGGGAAGGGTATATGTCTAAAATACACATTGTAGCGTTTTATAGTTGAAAGTCATCATTTACTGGAATGTTCTTCAGTTCCACCAGCACCGCCCGCAGAAAAGTGTCTGGCGTGAAGAACGTTTCCTCACCAGTGACATCCCATAAACACACAGATCCACACAGATCTCTTGCTGGCTCTTTGCTTTGCCTCCTTGTTCTGTAGGAAGTGTAGCCACATCTACACGGGACATACCAGGGGCTCTGTCAGCCGTCCTCCTCCTCGGCGGAGACGTTCCAGGACCCCCAGTGGATGCCAGAAGCTGTGCGCAGTGCCCAACCCCCGTGTGCCGTGTTTCTCCCTATTCACACGCCTTGTGGTGAAGTAGAATTTCTAAGTGAGGCACGGGAGGCTATGGGCCACAGTAGAACACGTGTAACGATGCACTGTCACAAAAGTAGCAGAGTCGAGGGACGCACTGGTGGCCTCGCTCGCTCAGAACGTCTTACTGTCCCGCGCTCACCCTTCTTCCTGCGATGACGTAACATGGTAAAGGGCCCGCTTGAGGAGATGCCGGGGCTGAGTGGTGTGGGCGTGTGACGCAATGTCAGGGTACCGCTGACGTCCTGATGTTACGTTAGCAAGAGGATCTCCTGTTTCTGGAGACCCGTTGAGTGCAAGTAACTGAATCCGTGGAAAGTGGAACCGTGGATAAGGCAGGACCACCGTACTGACGTGCGCTCGTCTCTGGCTGAGAGGACCCTCGAGAGTGTGGGTGTCAAAGGCCTTTGTGAAGGTGAAGCAGGCCTGGTCTTTTCACAACTTTATCGGTGGCCCCTGGCATCGAAGTATGGCTGGCCCTGGAGCACCACGGGGTCAGGGGCACTGACGCCCCGCACAGTCAGAAATCCGTGTGTCACTTGGACTCTGCAAAATCCTAGCTACTAATTGCCTCCTGCCGACTGGAAGCTTACTGATGACACAGACAGTCCGTTGACACGTCCTTTATATGTCCTGTGTATCCTGCACTGTGTTCTTACAGTAAAACAAACTAGAGAAACGAAAATGTTATTAAGGCAGTTAAATACTGTCCTGTATTTATTGAAAAGAAATCTGCTTCTAAGTGGACCCATGCAGTTGAAACCTGTGTTCCAGGCCAGCTGTGTAAGCGTGAAAAAGATTGCCCAATGCATAATAAGCCCTCAATAAATACGTGCTGAATGAATGAGGTCAAAGGTATTTCTCCCATTTACAACTGTTCATTAATGCTTTTGCTCATCTGTTCGCTAAATGTTTACTGGATTCAATGTTCTAGAAAGTAAGCTAAGCACCGAGGGATTCACGGTCCTTCAAAACCTTCCTAAAATGAAAATCTGAGTTTGTGCGTCGCCCATCTGAGACCTTAGATGGGTCTCCGAGCAGCATGCGCTCTTGAAGTCTGGCCGCCCACCTCTTCCCACCATGTGAGCTACATTCTAGCCATGCTAAACTTTTAAAACCCTTTTATTGTGAAACATAATGTATTTACCAAAAAGTACTCAAAATATGAACATAGACTTACTCACTTATAACATGGAGTATCTATGTAAGCACCATCTGGTCAGGAATAGAAAACGTCTGCCCTGGAAGCCCCCCGTGGGCTGCTTCCTTGTCACAGTCCCCTCCCCACAGATGTAACCACTAACTTAGCATCTGTGGCAAGCACCAAAATGCTACTGGAAAATGAAAAGATCCACTGTGTTCTCTAAATGTTTGATATTTTTCAGGGCTTTTGCTCATTGTGTTCCTTCTAGACTTTACTGTCTGGCTGGAAAGACTCACGAAAGATCTAGATCAGGTGTTATCTGGAGTGTTCCCTGTCCCACGTGTGCTGTCCCCTGCAGCCCATCTCCCATGGCCTACACCGCACTCCCTGGTACGTGTCGGCCCCTCCAGCACAGGCTGGGAGAGCTTCTCCAGCGGCTGAGAGGTTCCCTGTCTGTGCCCTCAGCATCACATCCACTTAGCCAACCAGTGAGCGCTGGGCGCTAAAGGTGTGGTTCCTGCCATCAGAGAACTGAACAGATCGTTTTATCTGACTTTAATTAGAACTGACTTTAAGTAGCCCGTAAAACGGGGTGGTGGTGGTGTGTGCGTGTGCGGGTTGGGGGGATGTGGGCTCAAGGGGAAAGGCCTGACTGCGGGTGGTCGGCTGTGTATCAGCGCACATGCAGGAACGGACGGTTCTGTCTCGTGCACTGTCCATGGCAGTCCGGGCCGGGCCCTTCCCGGGCCTGGAGTTGGCCCCCCACACGGTCTTCTGGGCATGTCCTGGGCAGCACTCTGCAGGGACCTCCTGGCCACCAGCCCACCCTCCAGGGCTCCGCCCGTTCGCAGTGCTGTCTGTCCACTTCGGCTCTTGCTGAAAACCCATCCCTGACTGCTTCGTCATGATTGAAAACTCAACCTGAACCCTAGTTCTCTGTCCCCCTCTTTAGTAATGATTCTTCCTGACGTCATTGAAATGCAGGCATGACTACTGAGTACGGATCATACTCCGGTTCCCGGGGTGAGAAAGGTGAATTCCGTTCTGCGTGAGGTCTGCCGTTGCTGCATGTCTACTCTGTTGTGTAGCCGGCAGCTTCAGCCGGGCTTTCTCCTTCTCGGTCACGCATCACGTAGGTCTTCATCGCTCAACCCTGTCTTGAGAAGTGAGTGTATTCCTGATGCGACTGGGGGTTGAGGAGGATGCAGAGATGAGTCAGACCCCATCTCAAGGAGCGTATCATCCAACAGGGATGAAATTAATATCATGGGCAGCCCCTGGTGTTGATGGAACGTCATGACTGTGCCAGCCATCAGCCAGAGCGCTTTGCAGGTAGAGCCGAGGTTCACCGAGCAGCCCGCCCTCCCGCAAGTCTTTGTTCTTGCCCCGCGCCGGGTATGTTGTTAGGGGCTGGGATGGTCCCCCTTCCTCGGGGGGCTTCCGGCCCGATGTGGGAGGCACACAGACACCTGGCCATGACAGTACAGCGGGGCAGGCTGTGTTGGGTGGTGTGGAAGCAGAAATGAGTGGCATTTCATCCTGTGCCTTGGCACAGGCTGCCGTAGCAAAGTGCCACAGACTGGGTGGCAAAACACCAGACCCTTCCTTGCCATTTTGGAGGCTGGACATCCAGGAGCTGGGTGCCGCCCCGTCGGGTTGTGGCTAGGGCCTCTTCCTGGCTCACACACAGCCACCTTCTCCCCGTGTCCTCGCGTGGTGGACAGAGAGCAACATCTCTCTCTCCCTCTTCCCATAAAGACACCGGTCCTATTGAATTAGGACCCCACTCATATAACCTCACTTAACCATCGTTACCTGCCAGAAGTCCTGTCTCCAAATACAGTCTCACGGGGGTGAATTAGGGGGGACACAAGTCCACAGCCACCAGCTTTGGTGATTCAAGGAGGGTGTCGTGGAGGCGGTGTCCGTAAATTGAACCCTGATAGGCAAGAGCACTTATTCAGGCAAAGGCAGGAAGTTAAGTGGGATGAGCAGGAAGCCTGTGTGGGAGGGCAGCATGTGCAGAGCCCCAGCAGTGAGAGAGAATGTGCTGCGTTCAGGAGACTGGAGACAGTCTGATGTGAACTGTGCTTGCCTTGTAGAAAGAGAAGGAGGGTGTAAATGTCTCTCTGGCACCCCTGAGGAGAGGGAGGCCTTGGGCTGGGTCTGGAACGTTAGTGAGGGCCTGCGTACGCCAGCGCACGCAGGCAGGACCTTGCAGACCTGAGAGGACCTTGAGCTAGAGGTGTGGCATGGGAAAGCTGCGCCCTGCGGCAGCGGCCCATTGGCTGGGATCCCCTCGGCCGGCCGTGGCACGGCCAGGTTCTGATGATGTGGGGTCTGCAGACAGCCCAGCGCTCACCGAACAGTCGGGGACTGGTTCTCACAGAGAAAATTCTAAGACGCTTCAGTTTAGAACTTGGTGTTACTTTAGACTGCCTATTGTGGTTATTTTTCCCCAGTTTTTACTAATTACTGTTTGCCCGGCACGCCGAACGCAGAGGCCCCTCCTGGTACAACGGACGCACTCCTGAGCGCGCAGGTAGGCGCCCGGGTCGGGTGTGCGTAGGCGGGCCCGTTACCTTTACCGCTTTCCCTACTTCTGACAGATTATGACTCGGATGCGATGAGCAGCTCTTACGAGTCGTACGATGAGGAAGAGGAGGACGGAAAGGGCAAGAAGGCGCGGCACCAGTGGCCGTCCGAGGAGGCCTCCATGGACCTGGTGAGGGACGCCAAGATCTGTGCCTTCCTGCTGAGGAAGAAGCGCTTCGGGCAGTGGAGCAAGCTGCTGTGTGTCGTCAAGGACACCAAACTGCTGGTAACGCACGGGGGGCGGGCCTGCCGGCAGCCTCGTGGCTGGGACCGACCCTCAGGCAGGGCGGGCATCAGCTGGGGAGAAGGGGAGGCGCTCCGGCCTCTGCGCGGCCAGGCGCCCGGGCGGTGAGCGCGGGTGCTCGCTGAACCTTGAACGCCCTTGGTTTCCGTCCCTGCAGTGACCAGCAGGCAGAGTCCTCCCCATCCCGGGCCAGTGTCTGCGGCGGTGGTGGAAATGCACAGGCTTTAACTTGCCAGAAGTCGCAGGATGGATTTTCTCATTTGTAGTGAGTCAGTGAATTCCTCAAAGCCAGGTCATCGAGTGGGGCGGGCAGGCCAGCCGCGGTTGGGGAGAAGAGTGTCCAGGAAAGGAAATTCTTTTGGAGAGCTAGAGGCAGATTCTTTTTTTGTTTAATCCGAGGGGCTGAATAGGAAGATGGACAAAGTAGCAGAGCCACGGGGCGCAGGGACAGGCGGGCCTTCCGCTGTGCTGTCCTTCCCACAAGGGACCCCGTTAGGAAGCCAGAGCCCTTGAGCACGTGTGATGCCCCCTCCTCCCTCCTCCTTCAGTCCCGCCTGCTTTAGAAACCCTGGTTGATTATTGGGGTGTTGAATTTCAGAGTGCATTTCTGCATGTTGTTTTTCCTTCAGGCTAGCTTTGGGGGGAAAATCATGGAATAATATCATTAAAACAGACCCAGGAGTTTATGATTCTGTGTGTCCCTCTTGAGTGGAGCAGGTAACCCTATTCTTTCATCTGTGAATTATGGGAATGTTCTTTTACTAGAGTCTTAGGATGTTTTAAATTAATGGTTTTCAAAAAAAATTTTTAAACAGCGAGAATACATATTTTTTCCACATGTGTGGCCTGAAAATCTCCCAAATTTAGAATATTCCAAAAAGTGATGCCATGGGAGAATTTTAAAGTAAAGAATGAGAAAAAAAAAGATGAAAAGGACTAATGTGGTCCTTATTTACAGTCTGACATAATGGCTGCAAGATGTGGGTGTATCATGGAAATGCTGTAAGAACCTACAGTGGGCTCTCAGGTACAAGAGGAGTTCTGGAACCGGGCAGGAAACCTGGGGGTTTGTGGTGGGATCAGCGTCCCTCCCCTCCCCCCGCCCCCTCCCCCACAGTCCTCCCCCCTCTCCCCGCCCCACCCCTCATTCCTTCCATCTCCTTCCAGATTTCTGGGATATCTGTCTTCAAAACCGAGGTGAGAACACCTACCATTTAGAGTAGTGGTAAACATGTCAGAAGAAATTAATGGAAAACCATGTGAAAATACTGTCTTCGATAAAATGCAGAATCAAAGTTAATTATTTTTATTATGAAGCTTTTTTTCTTTCAAAAATCCCCAATGATCCAGTTGCCCAGATAACCCGTTAACACTGAGAAAAAATTAACAGTGTTAAAAAAATAAATGCTTTCCAAGTTCGAACAGCACAGAAAACTGTAAACAGAAAACCAAAAGCCAGGCTCTTGCCTACATGTTCCCAGCCTGTCTTCCCGTGGGCACCACCATCCGAGGCTTTTCGGGTACGTGCCTGGCGTCTGTGCCCTTCCAGGCCCAGGCGGTCCTGCGGTGGACACAGTGATGGGCCAGAACCCCCATCAGGACAGTTTGCCCAGGTCACGCTCCCTCCCCGGGGGTCTGCATCAGGACAACCCTGCCAGGGCCTTCCAGCTCCAGAGATGCACGGGCTCCCCGAGGCCAGCAGCTCAGCTTCTTCATGCCCCTCTCTCCCGCAGGCCTGGCTCTCAGGGCGCACGCTGCCCTCCCTGTCTGAGAGTCCACTCCCCTCGGAGTCTGAAGGCAAGGATGTTCAGCCTGCGCTTTAATGTAGTAGGGCTGGTGACAGACCCATTTTGAGGCATTTCCTGTCTTACTCCATCTACTGTACTGTTAGTTTCCTTTTTTTCCTATTCTGTTTTTTTCATGCACTTACTGAGAATCCAAAAAACTGCCAAACAGTGAATGTTCATAGCAATCTGGGGTTAGTTGGTTTTGGTGTGTGTTTTTTCCTTCCATTTCAGACAGGGCAGTCATCACTTGCATTTTTGTAAAACGTGGATATGTTCATGTGGCACTCAGGAGCCAAGGTTTTGGGACTTTAAAATAGAGGACTCTGGAAGTCACCTCTGAAAACAGGTGTCTCTTCCTTCCCTCCCTCCTCAGTAGATGGCGCCCAGTGGAGAGAGCCGGCTGTGCGCTCAAACCATCTGGGGCTGGGGGCGACTGCTTTTCACACGTCTGACTTTGGGCAAGCCACATAACCGAGTTAGCCTCAGTTTCCTCATCTGCAAAATGGACAACTGTGGCCGTCAAGTGAGTGTGTGAAACACCTACGGATGTTGACACTCCGTACTTGGTAGTGGGTGTAACTAATCATTTAGTGTGACTCAATAAAGTCGTGATGATCACAGCAATAGTTCATTTTACAAATGAGGAAACAGGCTCAGCAAGCTGGAGAGACTTCCCAGGAGCCAGATTAAATTCGTAGCAGAGCCAGCACCCAGATGTCTGTACCCTCGGACTGTCTATTCCCATGAAGATGTGTGCTTTTGGTCCCAAGTCATAGGATTAGACCCAAGGAGAGAGGCGAGACCTTTGGACAAGATTTGTTCTAGGTTTCACAGATGCAGATGAAGCACCGATGATATGAACTAAATCTGAGTGTTTGCCATGGCACGGAACTCTTGAGAGGGGACGTCTGCTGTGTAAATGGAGTAGCGTTGAGTTTTGGATCCCGTACTCAACTGGAAAGCCAAACCTTTGCAGACATGTTGCCTAGGACGTGTTTCTCTGTATTCTCTTGATGAAGCCCTTCATCTGTCTCTCGGAAAGGGGGCAGAGATGAGACCAGCAGATACCAAATGACGTAGGTTGTAGAAGAAGGCATCCAAATGTTTTCCCACGTGAGGGCTGTGCTTTTCGGCAAATCTAATATATCACATTCATGTGACTTAGTGAGGAAGCTCCGCTGGTCCATGATCCCCATCAGAGGAGGGAGTTTCTGTTTCCTCCTGAGTCATGTCATCGATGCTCAGTAAACTTTGCCGAACTAAAGAGTAGATGTATTTTCACATACGTGGGGGTGACATGTCGTGTGGAGCGTGCCCCACGTGGGTGACGCGTGTGCGTCTGCAGACGCACCCTCCGGGGTCTTCGAGAGACCTCGGATGCCTCGCAGGTGCTGGCCTTTCCATCCTGCCAGGGCTGTATCCGGTCTCTCCTCAAACTCTCTTCAACCTAACTCTGCTTTCTCGTGTTAAATGCAGTGTTACAAAAGCTCCAAGGACCAGCAGCCCCAGATGGAGCTGCCCCTCCAAGGCTGCAACATCACATACACCCCGAAGGACAGCAAGAAGAAGAAGCACGAGCTGAAAATCACCCAGCAAGGCACAGACCCGCTGGTTCTTGCAGTCCAGAGCAAGGAGCAGGCCGAGCAGTGGCTGAAGGTGAGGCGCTCGCCTGGCCTCTGAGCCCTTTACGTGGCCAGGCCTCTCTCCCAGACTTGTGTTTAGTTCAGTTTGTCTGTTTCTCAGGCGTAGGCGAAACTGGATGAACCCCAGCAGTTTTGTCTTTGAGAGCAGAGTATTCTGATTGCTTTGCAGCTAATCACTCCCGCCCTGGTCTTCAGAAGGCAGTGGGCCTCAAGATTGCAGACTGTTTCACTACTTTCTCTTTTCCTTTGATTCCTTTGATTTTTTTTTTTTTTTTCCCCATGTGTCTGGCGGTGGATTCTTTTCTATTTATTCTGCTTGGAGTTCGCTGGGATTCTAAATCTGTGGATTGTCATCTTTCTAAGTTTTAGAAAACTAATTTTCAGCCATCTCTCTTAAAAATATAACTTTGTCTCATCCCCCCCAACTATGTTTAAATATATGTTAGACATTTTCACTGTATTTTATTTATCTTCTCCTTATATCTTAGTATCTTTTTTTTTCCTCCCTGATCTGGTCAGTGTTTTCTTGTTAATTTCTGGCCCACTCTTTCTCTTTCCGGCTGTGCCAGATCTGCTGTTAAACTTGTCCCCATTCCCTGGGTTCTGAACGTTGGTTGTGGACTTCTAGTATTTCTAGTCATTTCTTTTTCGACCTGGGAATGCCAGTTTTTACAAATGTTAGATTTCCTGCAGAAGTGTTTGTCGCTTATCTCCACCACAAGCAGGTAGCAGGCTTGGTTGTTGGACTGCGGTTTGGTGGCACGAGGACCTGGCCCCCTCATCTGTTGATGTTCTTGTTCCTGTCATTTTGTCCTTCCCGCGTGCCGGGGTCTCTGATGATCACGCTGCTCCTTCTACGTGGGGAAAAAAAAATTAATTCGGTAATTTTTATATAACAGCTTTTATTGAAGTAGCAGTCATATACCGTACAGTTCAGCCTTTTGAAGTATGATTCAGTGGCGGTGAGTCTGTTCACCATGACCCACTTCCAGAGCATCTTCCTCTCCCCGAGGAGAAACACCCGTGCTCACCATGTGAGCAGCCCCGCCCCCACCCCCAGCCTCACCCCCGGCCCCAGGCAAGCACTACTTTGTTTTCTGTTCCTATAGCGTTGCCTGTGTTCAACATTTCGTATAAACACTCTGTGTCCTTCTGTGACAAGCCGCTTTGATTTGGCATGTTTCCCAGGTTCATCCGTGTTGTAAAATGCATCAGTACTTCCTTACTTTTTATCACTTTCAGGCCATATCTAAGAAACTATTGCTTATTCCGAGGTCCTGAAGAGGTACACCTGTGTTTTCTTCTGATCATTTTATAGAGTCAGACCTTAAGTTTCGTCTGTGGTCCACTTTGATTTCATCATTGCATGTAGCATGAGACAGGGGTCCAATTTCATTCTTTTTTCTTGCAGGGATCCAGTTGTCCCTGTAGAAATAATTTGATTCCTGGCCCTATGCTTTCCTCTATGGGAGAGCATTTTCATTTGCCTCTGCCATGCATAGGGAGGGCATTAGCTCTCCAAAATCTGTTGATAATTTCAGGGCTTGAGATTTTTTTCAGAGCCACCCAGGTAACTTGAATTCAGCCTGTGATTCATTCAAGGGCAGGTTTATATTCATTGCACTGTTACTCCGAGATCTATTCCTTGGGATGCCCCAGCTGAACTGTGGGGGTTTTGCCAGAGACCTCGTCTTTGGCATGCCATGCACTCCAGCCTCTGACTCCCAGCCCCCCCCCCCCCCGGAGCCACAGAGGCGCCGTCTGGTCTCCGGGGGGCTGAAGCCGTCCCTGCCGCCGGCCTACCTCTCCGCATTCCCGTCTTCCTCCGCATTGCGGCCCAGTCATTCCTCACGGCGATCATAGCTGCTTCCTGCTGTAGGAAGAAGCTGTGTCTGTTTTCTCTGGCCTTCCTGACGGTCTTCCTCAGGAACGTGAGTCCGGACCATCTAGTCCCTCTGCCTGCCGGTACCTGCTTTGGAAAACGGGGTGGGAGGGGTGGGAAGACCCCAGGAGGCCTTCCCTAACAGTGGCTCTACGACGTGCCGGTGTCCGTTCCACCTTGAGCCACACTGCCCTCTGCCCCCCGGGAGAGTAGACCACCCTCACGTCCGTCCGCCGGTCAGAGGCGCACGTGGCTTTGCCCGTGGCTGCCCCAGGAGGGACTGAACAGGGCGTTTGTCTTCTTCGGGGGAGTCCTGTGCCCAGGACCTCCTGCTGCTCCGTGTGCTTGGCTCCCACACACAACTTGAGTATGCTGCACACCCACCACCTCTGTTAGCGATCTCTTTGAAGCCTCTTCACGTTTCCAAAATGCTCTTCCACCGTCGTTACGTCCTAGAGCACAGAACGGCCGCCTGAGGAAGGTGTTGGCGTGAACGGCATCACCGTACAGGCGAGAGGCCGAGTCCCAGGGCGGTGGGTGACACAGTGGCCGGCGGGTGCCAGAGCCAGGAGTCGACCTCGTATTTTTCCCCTTCGCATTCCGCCTTCCTGTGCCAGGCCGCCTGGCCCTTGGCCGTTTTCCCTTCACTCCTACCTGCTTGGTCCCAGCGCCGTCCCTTCAGGAAGGAGGGAAAAAGGATGAAAGAAGTAAGGAGCCTCCATTGTGATTCTGTTTCCTTGGCCTGGCCCCACGCGGGGTGAGCTGTGTCGTCCTTCTGCACTCTTGGGTTTCCCTGCTCCCTAGCAGAGAAGCAAGAAGGGCCACCCTGAGCCCTGGGCTTCCTCTTTCCCTGTCCCTTCTTCATGACTTGCTCCGCATGAGGTGCTGGAAGCATCGCTGGCTTCTCCAGGCTCCCTGGGACGTGGCGCTGAGCTGACCATGCAGCTCGCAAGTACACGCTTAGAGGGAAAACGCTTCCAAGATGTCAGGCCTTGATGGAACGGAATTCCGTTTTACGTCCTGTTTCTCGAGATGTGAGATGCACATCAGAGGTGCTCAGCTAATTATGCAGTGATGACTCTATGGTCAATGGAAGCTTAATTGCAAGGATTTTTCTTTAAGCATTTGCTGATATTTCTTAAAAGGGAAGTAAAGAATACATGGTAAGTTACCTTCTTCTCAAGAGTTTGAATTGATTAATTTCTCGGTTTGATGTTTGTGCTTTGCTCCTGTTATGTGTGTCAGTGTGAGAAGCTGAGAAGTCTTGATTAGAAATGACAGAGACAAAACTAGTTTCAGTCAGTCAGAGAATTTTCTTTCTTTAAAACCAGCAGAGACCGGAGAGGGTCCGGTGTCTTACCGGTATGACTTAGAAACTTAAGAAACATAGATTCCCAGTGACTCAAACTCATGAAGATTCTAAGAATCTTTTCCTTTTCCTTTTTACCCTGTATCTCCTTGTTCAAGACCTCAAATGCTGCAGCTAGAACTGGAACAGGCCTCCCCTACTAACTCTCTCTCCCTCCTCAAAGGTAACTTTTATCCTGAATATTATCATCGAGGTATGCTTTAAAGATACTTTTTTTCAAGTATGTATGTATTTATAAATCAGAAGTGATTTTTTTTTTTTTTTTATGTTCAAAAACGCCCATGTACATGGCTTCAAACTGCACGTATCCCGCCCCTCGCGTTTTCCGCTCACTGTTTTATGCCTGCTCTGGGGTTGATGCCCATCCCCCTTTGCTGTCCTGGAACGCTTCAGCGAGCGTTCTCGTGCATGTCCCTTGGTCTCGTGTGTCATGGCTTCTCTGGCATGGCTGACTTTAGTACATGCGCATTTTCAACACGACTAGATCTTGACAAATGGCTTCCCAGGTTTGCTTGTGCCATTATACGTCCTCCAGCAACATACAAGAGCAGGCATTTTGTCTGTGTCCTTTCCGAGATTATATATATATATATATATATATGCAGGCAAAGAGAAATGCAGATTTTAATTACCACCCCTATAGACAAGATGTGGTGTTCTGCCTCTTGCTTTTTACGCCTAAACAAAGTGTCTTGCAGATTTTTCCAAGGTAGAGAATGGAGCCTTTCCTTTTGCTTTTTTTTTACAGGACATACCATTTCATTGTTTAAATAGACCGTAATTTTTAAAATATTCTCTGATTCGTGGATATTGGGTTGTTTGCAGACAACTCTGTAACAGTCGACCCTGTGCATACATCATCTCACACTTGCTAGTGTGTGGCCTGACTTCCCAGAGAAGCTGTTTGCTTGCATGAAGGTTGTAGGCGCTTGTGATTTTGATACACAGCCACGTCGCTCCGCACTGGAGGTCCCCCGGCTCAGCCTCCCACCAGCGACGTGTCCGAGTGCCCTTCCCCCACAGCCGCGCCTGCCATAGGTCAGCAAGCTGTGGGGAGCTCGCCAGTGTGATGGGGAAGGGCGGATCTCCCTCGAGTTGAATTTGCATTTCACTTCCTATGGTCTTGAATGAGCTACTTAGCTCCTCTGCGCCTCTGTTTTCTCCTCTGTGCAATGGGAGGGAGGGTCATAATGGTGCCTGCCTCTCTGACTTGTTGTGAGGATAAAATAGTAAGATAGAAACATTTAGAAGAGCACCTAGCATGCAGTGAACACATATGTAAGCATAAGCTCCTTCACTATTGTTGTTTGGTTCTTGTGATCACTATGCTACCGCGTCTAGGTCTAAGTAAACTCACAAGCTCCGGCTGAAAACAGTTTGAAAATCAAGATGATAGTGGGATGTGTTAGGGGCCAGAGCTAGGGGTGTCCACATCACGGCCTCCCACCCTCCTGGACCAGGACCGCAAGGGCGCCTGCTGTGTGCCCCCCGGAGGACATCCCCGAACTTGGCTTTCTTGCCCGAAGCCTTTGTATTGTTCCCACACGCCCAGGGCGCCGGGGAAAGGGTTGGCGGGTGGGCGTAGGCTCGTGGTGTCACTGAGGCGCCTCGAAGTTTCAACCATTACACCAGGCTGCGTACGCCCCTAGGATGTGGCTGGTTTGTTCCCCACCCTCTGCGGTGGGTACCCCTGCCTCCCGCCACCTTCCCAGCCAGGAGGCAGCCTGGTCACTTCTTTCCCCCACAAGGGCTCTTCCCTTGTGAGGACATAGCGTGTCCAGGTTTCTTTGCATTCTCATCCTCTGATGGGTGAAAAACTGCTCTGATTTTTTAATTACACCTGCCTCGTTCTATCTGTCAAGGGTACACAGTCACCAGAATGGAGACATCTGTCCGTCTTTACTTCATCAGCGTTCCTGCCAGACGTACACCCACGGTACCAGTTCTCTCAAAAAGCCGGATTTGGGCTCTTGGTTTTTGTCTGTAGTACTATCACGTTCTACCTTCAAGTTCTCCTCTTCACTCTTACTTTCTTTTGGCTTAATTTGTTGTAATTATGCCAACTTCTTGGAGTTTATGCTTAGACAATTGATTCTTAGTCCTTTTCTTATAAACACACATTCATTTACAGCTATCCATTGCCCCTGAGCACAGTCTTAGCTGTGTCCTGTAAGTTCTGATGTTTGTGTTTTTATTGTCATTCAGTTCAAAATATCTCCTAGAATCTGTTGTGATTCTTTTCTTGACTAATGGTTCATTTGGGGATATATTGCTCACTTTCCAAATATACAGGTTTTTAAAAATAATCTATTTGCCTTTAGTTTCTAGTTTAAATTCGCCATAGTCAGAACTTGATATGATGTCACATTATAGGGCTTTGTAGACTTGACTTGTTGCTCAACATGTAGTCAGGGTGGGTAAATGCTCCTGCCTATACCAAGGGACATGCACGTTGCAGTTGCTGGGTGCACACGTCTACGTGGGTTTATCAGATCACAGTTATTAACTGTCATCTTCAGATCTTCTACTAATTCATTTTGTCAGCTAATCAAAGGGAGAGATGTGGTCATATCTACCTCTTTGATTATGGAATTTTCTGTCTTTCTATTTCTGTCAGTTCTCGTTCAGCTTGTTTTGAGGCTATGTTATTGGTTGCGTACAGAGTTTAAATGGCGATACCTTACTGGTAGTTGAAACCTTTTCAAGAATATGAAATGTCCCTGTTTATGTCAGAGTTTCTTGCCTCCGGGAATGACTCTGGTTAATCCACAGATGAATTATCTTCCTTCAGAGTGCCTTTTGGTGAGACAAAATTGTTAATTCTGAGATCCGTTACATCAGTTTTTGCTTTTATAGTCAGTGCTTTTTGCCTTCTGTCCATAAAACCTTAGCATATTCTATTCACCAAGATAGTACCTGTGTCTTCTTCCAGATCTTTGTGGCTCTGTCCTTATGGACAGGTCTCTGATTCATACAGTTGATTTTGTGTATAGGATGGAATGTAGGGGTCGAAATTGATTTTCTTCCGTATGGGTAGTCAGTCGTTTCAGGCCCATTGATGACCCGAATTGCCCTGATTGGAAATCTGTCAGTCAAACACACGTGCGTCCATCTCTGGGCCCCTGTCTGCTTCATGAGTCTGCGTCTACGTGGTCGTGCCAGTGCCACATTGTCTTGATGGCTGCCACTTTACAGAGAGTCTTGAAATCAGCCAGCCTGTGCCTTCTAACTTTGTTCTGTTTCTTTTTTCCAAATGATTTAAAACTTTGAAATGACAGTTTTCTGTCAAATAAGTCCATGCTGTCATCATGGCCTGTTATGTCATCTTGTCAAGCCCACATCTTTATGACTGAAGTAGATTTTTTTTTTCCCCAAAATTAAAGAACTCCTGTCATCAGAGGCACAGCCCTTATTTATCCTGATGATAGCTGGGGTGACGGAGTGAATGAAGGGTCTGGAAATCTGGAAGAGAGTCCTGGAAGGCCTCTAACTCATCAGGATGTTTGGGGTCAGCAAACTCTTTCCCATTTATCGGATGGAAATAATACTGAACAGAATTATCAGAAAGGCAGAATGAAAAAGTTACACAAATGTGCTGTTAGAACTACAATAAACTGTTGGAATATTAGTGGTTTATTGGTATCACCCCATAGGATTCCTTTTGTAAAAACCCTAGAACAACTATCTAACATGAACTGTTTCATAAAACAGGGGCCAACTCTTTGTTAATATAAACTGCTGGTATCCTATTATAAGTGTGGCTTTAATGTAAGAGCTAACAGTCTCCAAAGTGAGTCACAAAGGGCCTTTGTCCGGTGTGGAGAGCAAGAGGGCTGTGTGTGGCCAGCACCTGACCGGACCCACGCTTCTTCAAGAATCACGGCCAGATTTGTTGCTCTTCCTTCGGTCTGCAACTTCCATTACCAGCAGCTCTTGCCAAAATTAACTGACTCCATGTGTGCGCATGCACGTGTGTGTGTGTGTGTGTGTGTGTGTGTGTGTGTGTGTGTGTGTGTAGAGATGCTGAAATCATGAGCCATTTTGTAGGAGTTAGAAGACAACAGCCAATATTCCCAGAAACTGAGTGGTCAGGTTTCCTTAAAAAATGTGCAGAGATTGTGTTTCTGGCAATGAGGGCTCAAGTTAAAAGCAAACAAAAATACCACAGAACATATAACAATTTGTTTTTTGAAGGATTTGTGATTCTGAATTTGGATCCAGTTCTCTCAAATACATGTTGAGCTTCTCGTGGAACATGGCTCTTTAATATACATACATATACACACACATTATATATAAATACAGAATCTTCATTTGCAGCTATTCAGAGAATTCGGGTGATAAACCCTTTATTGATTACTTCCGAATTAACTCAGTGGGGGCAATTTGGCAATGAGTAGAGATCAGAGGAGAAAGACAGTTTCATGAAAGTCACCTGAAATAATCCACCCAGCTGGTGGATGAAACGCATGGAAGTAAAGCCCAGCTTACACTCCTCGATGTTTTCAACAATGCCTTTTTCTGTGCCTGGGATGTCATTATGGCTCAGTCTGGGGCAAGAGAAATTGTCCCCCGTTGTGGGAATGGCAGGGATAAGCCCCAGCCTGGCCCTAGGTGTGTCTGGGTCTCTGTGGGCTGCCGAATGCCCGTCTCTTTCCTGAGCACCGTGGGAGACACTGCACTCTGCGTAAGGAGTTGAAGGTCAGGCGGGGGGACATCCGTAGAGAACAAATGTATCCTTTATCTGTGTACAGAATTCTAAGCGTACAGATACGTGGGCTGAGTTTATTAGGGAGGGCTTCTCAGTGAAGTCGAGGACGTGATTTTGCTTCGATGGCCAGGTCACCTCATCTGGCCACTCCAGGGAGTCCGCCATTCCTTGAACCTCTGTTTGCGGGCACATCGGGCCCTGATGTGCAACAGGGGAGAGAGAAGGAGACAGTCCAGTGACCAGGAAAGGGCGAGGAAGTTTGCCCAGGTGCCGCGGGCATGGCTCTTAGCTGCATGCTCTTTTTTCCTTTTTTCACTTTTTTTCCTTCAAGGATTTCAGAAATTGATGCAGAGGCCTGGGGGAAGGTTGTGCTGAGACGTATCTGACGTGATGGCCTGGTTTCTTTCCCCCTGGATTTCATTCCTTCCTTCATCTTTCTTTCCTGGAGAGAATGTCAAGTCCAGTTTGGTTCCTTGTTCCCTCCTTTTCCTCTTTAATCACACTGTTTAGGTTGCTGTTACGTGCTAGGCTTTGGGAATGCCCACATAAGCAAGGCATAGCCCCGTCTCTGAAAGCAAGCCCCGCTGAGGAGAAGAGACCCGTGGGTGTATGGGGCACGTGAGGAACGTGTGTCTGGCTGCGGCCGAGGGCAGGGGAGCCGAGCCGTGCCCCGCCTGGGGGACAGAGCCCGCTTCCAGGGCACACGAGACAGAGGCTGAGGCTTGCAGGACAAGCCCGATCCAGCAAGCCCCATCCATCCCTGAAGCCACAGTTCACATGCCTCGCCCACCCTTGAGAAAAGGAAGAAGGAAAGGCGACAGCTGCTTTTTGAAGAAAAGCCTTTTCCAGAGAGAGGTTTCTGCAGGTTATGTTTTGGGAGGTTCAGCCTTCTGGTGCGGGATGAGGGGCTTACACGTTCCTGGTTCGTTTGCGTGATTGTCGTGTGAGCGTTCTCTGTGTAAGGCTGTCGTCCCGGGAAGGGGCGCACACGTGCTTCCTGCCCGCTCTGGGAGAAGCTGGCTGGACCCCTCACGTTCCGCGATCCTGCTTTGCACGGTAGCCCAGAGGCCTTGTTCTGTGCATTTTCTGGACGAGGACGTCAGGCCCAAGTCCGCACCGCTCAGGCTCACCTGGGGAGGGGGCCGTAGAATGAGGGTTGAAACCCCATTTCTGTCCGACACAAGAGGCCAGGACATTGCCTGTGTCGTCCTCTTTTCCTAGAGAAGAGACAGACTCCTGTCCTTAGACCAAATAAGAACTTGCCTTGTCACCTGAAGATCTGGTAACGCCACGGGGGAGGCGTGGGAACAAAGGCCGACACAGAGCAGCAGGAGTGGAGTCGGCGTGGACAGAGACTCAGGCATCCAGAAGGCCCAGGCCACTGGGTGGATGTCTCTCTGATGACACTTTCCCTCCTCAAAATCGACAGGGAGAACAACGTGGCAGCAAGCTCTCTGGGCTTTTCTTTCTTTTCCCTTTGTCCTGTTTTCGTCTCAAATGTGGACTGTGCTCTGTAGCTTTCTTGTAAAACAGCTGAGCAGCAAAGTGGCTGCAGACACCGTCCTGGGCTCCCGTCGGTTCCTGGCGCTAATCCCAACAGTGGCACCAGCCAGTGACTTTGGGCACGTCTGCTGAGATCGTATTGCAAAGCTGCTACCCAGGTATCTGGGACTTGGGCATTTCAGTTCTGCCCCGAAGACGCATGGGTGGGACGCAGCTTCGTTCCAAAAAGAATAGAAGACATTTTTGAGGGAACTGCCTAACTTCTCCCTTGCTAGCATGCACATTCCGCCGACCCGGGTCCTGCTCTGTCCCGTTCACTGCATATCCCCGGTGATCAGAACCACTCCTGCTCAGGACAGGAGCTCAGTGGGGGACAGTGGGGACAGTGGGTGACCGTGGGGGTGCTGTGAGCACCGGCAGGGCCAGGGATCACTACCTACATGCCGTGGACCCCCCACGCCTGTCAGTCTCGGGCGGGATCGTTTCTGAGCCCTCGGCATCACTGGTGAGGACTCTCCGTGGTGACGGTGTTAGGGACCAGAGCAGCTACACATGCCAGGTGTTGGCTTAGGCACTTTGCATAGAGGGTCTCATTTTCTCTGGATGTCACCATGCTGACATAGCAGGACAGGTCATCCGGACACTCCTTCCCTTGCTGGTGAGGAAACAGGCTCAGCAAGGTTGGGCCTTTGAACCAGCCGCTGATGTTCTGGGCTCGCCTTTCACTGAGGAGGCAGAACAGGTCGGACAGGAGTGTCCTCAGATTCCCGCCACCAAACACCCTGGCCTTCTCCAGATCCCACCCCCTGCCGCCCCTGGAAATCCCACCTCTGCTCATCTCTTCCCCGGCAGCCCCTCTAGTCACCCCCATCCCCCCATCCCTCCCCTGCAGCAGAGGGGCTTCTCAGAGGTGCCCCTGCACCGATGGGCTGCTTCTCCCTCCTCCTCCCTGCTCCTGGGAGCTGCACCCTCCTGGTTTGCCCCCGCTTCCCTGGCCATTCAGGCTCATTCCTGCACCGGCCTCTCCCCTTTGGCTCTGCTCCACGTACCGACCGGCTCTGGTCTGTCCTTGTCTTGGACCTGCGTTCTGCTCTGTCTGCCCTCCCTCTGGAGACTCAGCCCCTCCCGGCTGGGCTGTGAGCGAGCCTCTTCTCCCCTGACTGCCTAGTTTAGTTCCAGCTCTGCCTGGAAGCTTGCTTTGCTCCGCACTCACCTGCCTTGCTTCTCCCCCTCCTGCTGGTTCTGTCTGCCTCCTCCTTCTGAATGGCAGCACCCAGCTGCCTTGGAGGTGGTGCTTCTCTCCTGCTCCGCCTGTTCTTCTCTGGAATCCTCTGCACGCCACTGGTCCGCTCCCTCCTGCCATCGCCCCAGCCCACGCTGCCCCCCTCTGTCCCCCGGGCCACTACAGGACGGCCTGACTCCTTTCCTTCTAGTTCTTGTCTGCTGTCCTCCCTCAACAGCGCCAGTGCTGTCTGCGGCTTCTGACAGTGGTGTGCCCTCCACGTCTCAGGCACTGTCTCAGGCCACGTACGTCCCACAGGTAGGACCACTGCGTCTGCTCTGCAGGCGGGAGGACTGGAGCACTGAGCAGTTAATTAAATTTGCCCAAGGTGAAGGCCGGGGTGAAAGCCCAGGTGGTGGAGCTCTACAGCCCGTGCTCCTGGCTTCTGCACTGTACTGCCTCCCAGAAAGTCACTCCTGTCGCTCCAGGGCTCGAGCTGCTCACCGGGCCTGTGTGACCCTCCTGGTGGCCTGCCGCTTTCTCCTGCCCCACGGCGCCAGGTGGTATCCTTAAGCACTTCACGTCCACCACAGGGCCTTTGCCCCAGCTGGCCCCTCTGCCTGGAAGCCTTTTGCACCGGTTCCTCATGTGGCTGCGTCGTCCTGGGCGTTTGGCTCCCAGCCTACCTGTCATCCCAGGGAGGCCTCTTGATCGTGTCAACTAGCCGTTCCATTTTCCTTAAACACGACCTTCCAGACTTTGTAGCACTTACTGCTGTCTTACTTCACCTTCGTGCTTGGGTGGTAGTGTCCACTGTGATATCTAACTTACACTGGGACGCACGCCCCATGAAAGCAAGGCGTTGCGTTCTCCCCGTATCCTAAAGCCTGTTAGTGTCAGGATCGGAGAGACATTCGGTGAGTGAACGAGTGAACTAGTGAAGGAAGGAGCGCCTGGCATCTTGGGACTTAAACCAGGTGCTTTTGGGCCCACAGATTTTCCCACCGCACCATACGCCTGCCGGTTCCTGCCGGCTTCGGCCTCCAAGAGCCCTCAGGCATGTCTGTGCTTCTCGTAGGTGATCCGAGATGTCTACAGCGGCTGCAGCGGGCCGGCGGATTTAGAAGGTCCTCCCCCGTCGGTCTCTCCAGTGCACAAGACAGAGCTCGAGAAGGTAAGGGCGTCTTTCTTCCCAGGAATAGCGCCCTTGCAGCTGATTTAGGCCTCCCTCAATGTTCTGATAACATTCTCTGGGAGAACTTTTTTGTCTGTTCTTGTTTTAGCCCGAGGTCTCCAGGAAGCAGGACGGATATAGGGCGTGCACGCGTGTGTGTGTCTGTGTTACCAAGTGTATAGAATTAAGTGTAAAATGTTAAATACATTGCAAAGTTATGTAAGTGTGTATACAGATACACGCAAGTACACATATATGCACACATGCAAAGAGATTTATTTTTTTAAAGATTTTATTTATTTATTAGAACAGGAGCAGGGCGAGGGGTAGAGGGAGAAGCATACTCTCCACTGAGCAGGGAGCCTGACGTGGGCTCGCTCTCAGGACCCTGGGATCACGACCTGAGCCGAAGGCAGACGCTTCACCCACTGAGCCACCCAGGCGCCCCTGAAGAGATTTATTGTAAGGAATTGGCTTATGTGATGATGGGGGCTGACAAGTCTGAAATCTACCCTGTAGGTCTGCGGGCTGGAGACCCAGGGGAGCCAGTGGTGCAGATGAAGTCTGCAGGCAGGCTTCTGGAGAATCCCCTCTTGTGGGGGAAGGCGGGTCTTTTGTTCTAGCCTCCGGCTTCGCCTGATTGGGTGAGGCCCACCCGCGTTGTAGGAGGCAGCCTGCTTACTCGCAGTCCGCTGATTTCAGGCCCATCTTCCTTCTTCAGACAGTTTAAAGCAGCACAGTCCTTGGCATCTCGCACACGAGTCTTCGCTGTGTCTCTGTTACCTGAGAAGAGACTCCCAGAAGTTGGTTTACTAGACCAAACGGTAGAAATATTTCTTAGGATTTTGACTCATGCTGCTGAGCACACCGCTTTCCAGGCAGGCTGCCCCCATAGCCCTTTGCTGAGCGCGTCAGGGCTCCCGTTCCCCACGGGCACTGGCCGTTTTGATCTCTGGCCCCTAAGGCCGTCCTGTTAGCGCCTGGCCAGGCTCCCCCCGTGGCGCTGGATTATGATGTGCAGGACTGGGAGGGGTGAGTTCAAGTCCACCTCCTCCACCCTGATGCCACAGTTTTCCCGCCAGAACGAAGGATTCCAGCTCTAAGCAGCATCTCTTCTTCAGATGCCAGCTCAGGGTCCCAGTCATGCTCCTTATATCCAGATATCAGGGCTAAAATAATCCCAAGCACTCGGGCGTGCCCTTGGACGGTTTCAGCTGTAGCTTTTCTCTGCATACATATTTGGAGGGTGTCTGTTACGGCAGATGTCTGACCTCACCCAACTACTGGTTGGCAACAGGAGGGAATTGAGCGGATGATGGGCTCTCTACTCCTGGAAGGATAACATGGCTTGGTGAGGGGCATATTTTTTGCAATCTTAATATTTTTTTCAAAATTACTTGCAAGTAAAAGTGATTTGGATGCGATGGGGTATCAGAGTGTGTGTGGGTAGCACCTCCGAGAGTTTGTTCTCCGTTCCTCTGCTATTTCTGAAGCTTTAGCAGCAAGCCGGCCGGCAGCCGGTCTGTACCTGAGCCCTGGCCTCCCAGCACTGCCGTGGACTTGGCCACACTTCGTTCCACCCTGGGGATCACTGGGAACTGATCCCTGAAACATCACGCGGCCGTTAACGAACCATGGTGGGAATAACTTAATCCTTTTTAACCCTCACAGAAGCTGTCTTCTGAGAGACCCAGCTCAGATGGGGAGGGCGTTATGGAGAATGGAGTCGCTGTGTGTGAAGGAAAAGAACAAGGTGAGTTCTACTCGTGGCCCAAACCACAAACACCGAAACACAAAAACAAGAGTAAACAACAAAAATCAGCCGTGGCCAGCTCCGTGGGCACTGATTGTGTGGCAAGTCTCCTTGGAAGTTCAGTGACGTAGACGGCCCGGCCCAGGTTGCACATGGGAAGTGCAGAGAGACCCTTTTGGTTGACGGGAGCCCCACATGTCTTCACCCGCCGTCCTACTGAACCCTGGCCCCGGGCGTGGGCGCCCTGCATATATCCTGACTCCTAGGCTGCCGGCAGCTCATTTCCTTACATGATCTATCGCTGAAAGGAATTCGCAGTGGGGAGAGCTGGTTGTCACGTGGTAGCAGGTGTCAGAATGTCCTTCCTTTTAAGGCTGAATAAGATTCTGTCCTCTGGATGAACCACATTGTGTTTATCTGTCCATCCATCAGCGGGCCCTTTGGGCTCTCCCACGTTCTGGCCATTGTGGATGCTGCTGCTATGAACATGGGCTTTCGGATTGTCAGTTATTTTTTTCTAAGTCAGCTTTCCAAGCATAAATTATGACCATTTTAATGGGTATATAGTGCTCTGTAATTGTGGCTTTAATTTGCATTTCCCTAAAGACTAACGACGTTGAACCTTTTTTAATGTGCTTTTTTGCCAACCATGTATCTGATGAAATGTCTGTCCAAATCTTTGCCCATATTTTTATTGGATTTTGTTCATATTTACTGAGTTCTGAGAGCCCTTGATATATTTTGAATACAAGTCCTTTATCAGTGTGTCTTGCTTCTCCCAGTCCATGGCTTGACTTTCACTTTCCTTCCCAGGGTGTGGGCCAAGAGGAAGGTAGGAGTTGCGGGTCGTGGGGGAGTTTTCTTTGTGCAAAGTCAACAGTCTATATGCTCGTGGCCCTGGGACCTTGGCTTCCCGGGGGAGCAGTCTGCCCACCCAGCTCATCTGTGCTCTCTTGCTAGAATGGAACAGACACCCCCCCAGCTCTGAAATGAGGTCCCCTTCAACCAGACAGCAAGCCAGGCCACTAAGAATCTTGAAATCCAAGTAAGCTGGACTCTTGTGACATGACAAGGTTCACTCCGAAAGGTCACGGTCTCTGCCTTTGCCCGTGTGATTCCCTAATGCGGTCGTGTCCGAGTGCAATTTCTGCTGTCTCCATCGGAAGTTAGGGGAAGGCGTCATCTGTGTCTTCCATGGGCACATAGTGTATAATCAAAGCCAGGAAAGCCGTCTTTAAGTTTTGCCCTGAAACAGAATAACCTACAGTCTCAGGTCCCTGCTCAGACGTGGGGCACGGCAGACACGGCTTCGGCCAGTCTCCTTCCTTATCTGCCATTTCTGCCCCGGCTCCCTGCTGGAAATCAGGTTCACAGAATGATACAGATGTCTGGAGGTCTGTGTCAGGGAATGCACCTCTATCTAGAATTCCCCTGCTTCCTTTTCACAAGGAAGGTGACCCCGGGCTCACAAGTGTTCTGCTTTGCGTCTCGCAGACACTAAATCATCGCTGAAGGAAGTGGATAGTTTAAGTACATCCTTACTTCGACCTTAGCTTCTATCCCCGCTGCTCACTCTCGAGCTCTTTGCCGTGAGAGATTTCAGCATGGCTCCCCTCCTCCCAGCCATGTTGTGACTCCGATTCTCTGCGGGCTACGCGGTAGTGTCCGCACTGATGATGGTTGCGGCCCTACAGATGCTGGGAGTGAGCTTTGCCGCGGTGGCCCGCCCTCCCTGCCCGCCATGCGCTCGTGGGGTGTGATGTTTGGACCCCTGTGGCTTTCCTGCGCTCTCACTTCAGTTGAGAGTTTTGAGTTTTGGGGGTTTCTTCATAATTTTATTGCATGTTCCGAATTCTGCCTTTGTGTAGTAAAATAGCATGACGTATTCTCAAGTTCCTCCATACTTTGGCTTTTTCTTCCAAGGAGTCCCTTGCTTCTGCTTTTGCAAAAAATTAATCGGGGCTCCTTCTAGGAATTAAAAGTATGATCTCTTTTCCTTGTAGTCAGGGTCCCGCAGGTGCTTTCCCCACAGGGGCACATGCGAGTAGAATTGGAAGTAAACGTAACCTCTTTGCTTTGAGCCAGGGGGAAGAGCTCTGCGTGCCCCGCGAGCTCTGTGAAAGGGGGCCTTCAGGGCACTCTGGGAGTGCCACCCTTGCAAAGCTTAGCTCGAATGGCACTGTGGTCCCAGATTGGTCTCACCGCTCTCTCGAAACAGCTAAGAGGGGCCACGCACGGCTGCTTTCACTTTGGTGTGGCCGTGCTGCAGACCCCCATGCCTGGTGGTAACTGGGGGAAAGGGGCCTTCCCGCTAAGATTACAATGGGTTCTTGGGGCTTTCTCTGAAAAGAGGGGGTGGTGGGTGTTGGGAGAGTGTAAGGAGAGGTGGGAGTGGCCTTCCTGCGTTCCCGCTTCTGTATCACACGAGGCCTTCACAAGACACCCCAGTCTGGGCCCTTAAACAACAGACGTTTATTTGTCATGGTTCGGCCGGCCAGGAGCCCCGGAGGGTGCTGCCGTCAGAGCTGGTTGCCTGGGAGGCCTCTTCCTGGGCTGCGGACGGCCGCCTCCCCCCATGTCCTCATGTCGATGGCCTTTCTTCTGTGTTCGGTCTCTTAAAAAGGACACTCATTCTGCCAGATCAGGGCCCTACCCTTAATGACCTCCTGGGACCCCATCACCAAATAGAGCCACGCTGGGGTTAGGGCTTCAAAGCAGAGATGGTCGGGGGCACCTCATTCGGTCTGGAAAAAACACTGTGTTTACCCAGAAATTCGGCATGGCTTCTTTTCTTTCAACTGTTGTTTCTAGAGAGGCAATAAGGGTCCAAACCAAGTGACTGAGCTCGGGGTGTGGGTCTGTGGGGCCAGGGGACACACCGGGGTGGGGTAGGGGTGTGGGCCTGCACCTGGGGCCCTGCCGGTGGTGGCAGAGGGGGACAGGAAGGGGGAGAACTTCCCCAGCCGCCAGGAGAGAATGAGTCAGCGGCATCACAGGGGGCTTTAGGAATGAGGCCCCAGGCTTGTAATCCCACGTCCCGAGCCCCCTCTCTCTGAAATCATCCTGTGGCTATTTCTGGTGTGTGCTTGCGCTGGGCTGAGCAGGAGGGGACGGAATTCCTGCCTCATGACATTTTCCAAAGGGGTTATGACCCCCTGTGGGTTATAGACTGGGTGGTGGGAGTCACCCCGGAGATGGGGACACCAGGAGGGTTATGGGAGGCTGTGGAGCCCCTCTCTCATCCCACCCCACTCCGTTGTGAAGCTGCACTTGACCCTGCCAGCGCCCCAGTATCCTGTGCAGTCTGGAAAGTTGCCTTTTCCCCTTTGGCTCCAAGACCAGGCACATCATGGCCCTCAGGTGATGGAATGAGTGACATGTCCCTTTGCAGAGTTGCTGTGGGAGGAAGGATCTTGTCTCCCAGTCCTGGGTGCGCTCTCTCACGCACCTCTGATCTCCACGAAATCCCAGAAGGGGGTCCAGAGTTGCCAGATCTTCCAGTTTCCCAGAGGAAGCCAGAAATTGTTTTGAGGCACGGTGTTTGTGAATTTGATATATTGGGCATGACTTCATAGTTTAATACCCTGCAGGCAAAAGCAGACCGTAATGGGCCGAGAGTTCTGGAGAGTGCAGAGCTACATTCACATCTCAGGGATGGGTGAGGGGCTGCTTAAGGGCTTCCTGGGACTGGGGAAGACCCGCCTCCCCCCCTTCCCCTCCCTCGTCCCCTCCCCAAGCTGGCCAAGGTCTGGCCACACTGACTCTGTTCCTCACACCCGTCCAGCTCCCCCCAGCCTCATGGCCTTTGTGTTGGCTGAAGCTCTTCTTGCCCAGAAGGTTCTTCTTTGGGTTCTTCACAGCCGCTTCCTCATCACCCAGCTCCTGGCTCAAAGTCGCCCTCCCCGGAAGGCTTCCCCCGCCACCCAGTACCTCTGCCATGTCACCCCACTGTAGCTCCCTGCCTGGGCCTGGTGCCATCGGGCCGCCTCCGTGTGTGCACGTGTGTACATGTGTGTGTGCATGTTCTCAGCCTACTTTAGAACAGGAGATCCCTCAGGACACCTGTGTTTTGCCGTCTCTGTCAACACCAATAGCTGGCACAGAGAACGTGCTCAATGGGTAAAAAATGAGGAAAATAAAATTGACTGTGATTTATGCTTTATTTTTATTTTTTCTCAGTTAAAGTCTATCATTGAAACACACTTTCTTGTTTTCATGGTTCTTGACAGTTAAGAGGAAGAAGAGTTCCAAATCGGAGGCCAAGGGAACCGTGTCCAAAGTCACTGGGAAGAAGATCACCAAGATCATCGGCTTGGGGAAGAAAAAGCCCTCGACAGACGAGCAGACCTCATCCGCGGAGGAGGACGTCCCCACCTGCGGTAAGACGGGGTGCCTGGCCGTGAGCAGTGCCCACCTGGCACGTGGCCTCTTCTGGAGGGGCCTCTGCTTCGCGGGGGCTCGCGCGAGTCAGGCTGGTGAGCCTCAGAATGGCGGGAGAGGTACTCCATCCTGACTGCTCATTAATAAAAGATCTCGCAGGGGTTTGACATGATCTCTGAGGTTCTTTCAAGATGAAAAACAAATTCTTTCTTCGGTCCTATGACGTGCTCCCACATTCCTTTTAACCGTTTCGAAGCTGGGGCACACGCACGTGCCTTGGCGAGCGAAGGAAGGCGCGCGGAGCGTGTGGGGTTACAGTTGGCGCTCTCCCCTGGGCTGACACGGTAAACCAGCCGTCCTGGCAGCACTGCGTGTCTCAGACCTCCGTTTCAAGGGCAGCCTGCTGGACCACTCCATCGTCAGTCTGCCACCTGGAGTCCTTTCCGAGCAGCTGCCCCCACCAGGACGGGGTGGGCGTGCACGACGCGGCTCCGGCCCTCCCAGGGCTTCCGCTCACATGGCAGGGACGGGTCTGAACGAGCAGTCACAGGGAGAGACGTGCAGTGGGACCCGGTGACTAAGAGGGGGGAAACCAGGGCATTGGGAGCGTCTCCAGGGACCCGAGTGAGGCGGCGGTGCGGGCGGGGTGGCTGCTGGGGAGGGGTGGAGGGTGAGGTTGCAGAGCCGTACCGTTTCCTCGGCCACCGTGCAGCCCTTCGCAGGAGAACAGCCCTGGAAGCCGGGCGATGGGGCTTCGGCCTCTGTTAGGAATTGAGGATGGGCTATAGGTGCCCAATGTCCTGTCAGCAGGTCCCCAGTCGCTTCCCTCTGCGGACTCGCTCTGCTCACCCCTGTGTGGCCGTGAGCATCCATCTGCCCAGGGGATGGGCCTTATCCGGGGATACGCTGCCCCAAGTGTCCAAAGTTGGTCATACAGACAATGATGAAGTAATTCACCAGCCCTCATGTCCCAGGATGTGAGCTGTGCCAGGACGACAGGAAGAGTCGGCACTGCGGCGGGCAGTGGGGGGCGGGTCGCAGAGGGGATGGGCGCCTGGGCATGCAGGAGCCAGGCTTGTGCTGCGTCCTGAGGGCAGGTCCGGGGGAGGTCCCAGCTCGCTCTGGCCTTGACGGTTGTGCTTCTAGGAAGCCCCACGTGAGACTTCAGTGGGCCTGGTAGAGTCACGTCCTTCGTCAAGCCTTGGCCACCCTGGGTCGGGGTGCACCGAGGGGCAGAACGACAGCAGACCACACAAAGCTCTAGCACCGAGGGGCAGAAGGAAAAACATGAATCTGTTGATGCCAAGGTGCTATTTCCTGTCCGCCTCTGCCTTCCTTGGTGCAGCAAGAAGCACTGGGTGGTGTGGGGTTGTTTCTCCTTTTGGGCTGGCCCTGCAGAAGAGTTAGGGATTAAAAATGGAAAGAGGGAATTATCCAACAAAGGGAACACCTTTTTTAGCTTCTTTTTTGGCTTTTTTTTTTTTTTTAGGTTTATTTATTTGAGAGAGAGAATGCGTGCATGAGCGGGAGGGGGCAGAGGGAGAGGGAGAGAGGCTGTCTGGCAGACTCCCTGCTGAGTGTGGAGCCTGACGTGGAGCTTGATATTAGGGCCCTGAGATCATGACCTGAGCTGAAAACCAAGAGTCAGACACTTAACCGACCGAGCCACCCAGGAGCCCCTCGTTTTTGTCATTTAAACTGCTCTGGGTCAGCAGAAGAAGTAGAAATTCTTTCATGAAAAGCAACATTCATGTGGAAGGCAAGGTAGACACTGGGGTCCAGACCCTCGTTACAAACCAGAACACTGAGCCCCACAAGCTGACCCAGCTCTGCCCCTGCCTTCTGCGTCTGCCCGCTCGTAACCCCTCATAAACAGCCTCCCTGTGTTGGTGCTCAGGCCCTGCGGGAAATCCTGTTGCTGGCACTTTTTCAGAAACACAGTTGGCCGCTCCGAGGGCAGGAAGGGGGGCATCTGGAGCCTATAATTACACATGTGTGGATTTCTACCAAACAGCCCAGGGGACATCTTTTGCCTCTATTAAGAGAACTTTCTCTGTCCACAAGATTTTAAGACTGTCACCTAGGTCTTCGCTGGGTGCAGGAGCCAGAGAAGGGGCCCATAGAGGAAGGACGGCGGTGGGGGGATGACTGTTCTCAGTGATTTTGGTACAGCTGCAAAGTTGTAGGCAGAAAAGGTCAGCTGGGTAAAGGCCCGAGACACCCACCGTGCCAAGCTGGGGCCACGCAGCCCCAGTCCCTCTGCTGTGAGCATAGCCACGCGGGCTGGGCCGGCGGGGCCATGCTGCTGGGCAGGCAGAAGAGAGCTTCCGGGAGCAACCAAGACCTGGGTTCAAATCCACTCTTCCCTGAAGTGTGGCAGCTGGGCCTCCAGATGCATGATAAAAACCCTGTTGGGGGTAGGAGATGGTTTCTGCAGACACCCCCAAGGGGAGCAGGGAGGGGCGGTGAGCCCCCCAGCCAGCCCTGTAGCACCGCTCCTTCCTGCCCCGACGCCCAGCGGTGATGGGGGCGTCGGCGGGGTGAGCGCTGCGCACAGCCACGGGCATGCCGTGGTCTGAGATGTACACCAGACCCCGGAAGGATCCTCTGTTTGCCCTTCTCTGGTGCTTACAAGAGTCTCTATAAACCCAGCGGTCGTTGTCAGGAGACGTGTGTCCTCTCGCTCTCTGCCCCCCTGTCCCCTGCTGGGCCAGCGCACCAGTCTCCTGACTGGCCGCCTTCTCCGCACCCTCCAGGCCACCGGGGGGAGCTGCGAAAACAGAGTCCTAGGCTGAAACACAAATCTCTGTGCGGCTCAGCTCAGAGCCTTTGACAGTCTCGTCTCAGCCCAGTTCTGCAGCTGTCTCCCGCCTTCCGGGATGAGACTCAGAACTACCTTGCGCCCCAGCCATGCCCCAGCCGCGCCCCAGCACCCAGCAGCACAGTGCCTGGCACACGAGCAGCTCCGCCAGCTCACTGGCGGAACGACTTACCTTAAGCAAATTGCATTACCTCCCTGAGCCTCAGGTTCTTCCTCTGTGAAACGGGCTCGTACTTACCTTGTTTTCCTAAGGAAACTGAAAGATAAAATCATGAACACTAAGCTCAGTGCTTAATAATTAAGTCATAATTTATGCTCAGTAAGCGGTTGCTCTTGTTACTCATTGGTTCACCTAATGTGCTTATTTTTAAGAAACCTGAGCACACAGACATAGTCCAGGCAATGTAAGGGCAGTGCCGGTGCGCGGCATGGGTCATGAGGAGCACAGGAGCTGGGCGGAAGGAGCGGACCCAGGTCTCAGGTGGAGGTCTCCTTGAGGCAGCATAAGCTGAGCTAGCTTGAGGGCCTTGCTGGGTGATTCCAGGGCCCCTCCTAGCTCGACTCTTCTGTGACTTTGTGACATTTTCAGCAGGAGCGCGTTTCAGTGGCCATACAGGGAAGCTCTATACCTCTTACCTTCTATCACAATCTACCCAACAAAAAATCAGGCGACTTCAATCAAGGGGGCGGAAAGCGTTCTGGGTATGAGTCACCGCCCTGGGGCGTCGGCATCCTCGTTCCTGGGCACGTGCGCCTGTTGGAGGACAGGCCCCTAAGATGGTCAGATGGGGTTTGGGCACCGGGAGGGCTGGTTTCGGCCGGTGGCAGCATCGTGACCTTTGGTAACCCCGGCCCCTCTCTCCCCGGGATGTCTCCTCCCAGCTGATTATAAACCAAGGCCGCGGGTGGAACCAGCCGCCGCGCTGGGACGAGAGGCCTCTCAAGAGCGGCACCAGGGCCGGCGGGCGCCACGTTTCCCGCCCTGCAGAGGGGAGCTTGGTGGGCACTTGGCCCCGCTTCCGCCGGCTCCTCTGCAGCCGCTTGAACTTGGGAGCCCTGGTGCGGAGGCTGTAATGGGTCTCCAATGTTACTTTTACAGCTCTCATGAAACCTTGAGCCTCTTGCCATGGTTTTGCGAGAAATCTTAGAATTCAGAGCAGGAATCATCTCAAAACATCTAACTGACGTGCCCAAACTGCAAAGGTACGGCAACATCTCACTTAACATGATGGGTGGAATCTAAAAAGAAATCAAATTGCATTGAAATCGTCTCATGCAGTTGGTGGAACTGCCCTGAGTGGGCGGGTGAGCCTGGGGTGGGGGGTGCGGTTCTCAGCAGAGGACCCCTGGAGGACCCGGCTGTCCCTGCAGTACGTTGGCCGGGCCGCACTCGGGCACCACCTGGTGGCAGCTGTGTGCTGCGGCCGAACTATGCGCGGGGGCCCATCGGCGTGAGTCTCCACCCACCCCATCAGAGAGTCAGGGGGCATGGGAACCTACCCTGTGACTCCAGATGCCTTCGATGGGCTGTCCGTCATTTCCCTGTGCTCCCCACCCCGAAGATGGGAATGTAAGGCCACCCCTCTCAGAGAGGAGCAGAGGGGAGTGAGCCTGGCGCTGGAGGCTGGTACCGTGGGCTTTCCTGTTTATAGAAACGGGCCGCTCATCCCCTGTGATTTTCTCTTTGCCTTTCCCTTTTGGGAACTGAAAATTAATCTGAGAAAGGCATTAAAACATGGTAATTTCCTATGATGTCATGCTCTAAATAAAACGAGGGTTTGTCCGATATAATCATTCCTTTTGTGACTCAGATGTCAAGAAATTCATAGCATTGGTGACTTTAGGCTGGGTTCAGTCAGAGAAGAAGATATCCCGAGAGTGCCTTGACCTGCTCCAGAGATGAGCATCCCCCTGGTTAGTGGAGCGTGCTCGGTAGCTGCCCCCTCCACACTGCGAAGGGCAGTGAGTGGCACTGAGCCAGAGTGGCCCCAAGTGCTGAGTTCTCCAGTAGAAAGTCCCGTGCAAGCTTACAAGGAACCTGGTCACTGTTATCAAGAAGTCAGCTATGCTCTTAGGTCTTATTGCTTAAATTCCTCAACAGAGGGGTGCCTGGGTGGCTCAGTCGGTGAAGCGTCTGTCTTTAGCTCAGGTCATGATCCCAGCGTCCTGGGATGGAGCCCCCCTTTGGGCTCCCTGCTCAGTGAGGAGCCTGTTTCTCCCTCTGCCTGCCACTCCCCCTGCTTGTGTGCTGTCTCTCTGACAAATAAATAAATAAAATCTTTCAAAAATAAAATAAAACAGCTTCAGGTCAGGCTTTGCTAGGTAGCCTGTACCCCGTCACACATCAGGAGTAACCCCCTTCCCCCGACTGGACCCCAGCCTCTCTTTTCCTCCGTGCACTCCCTCCTAAACTTACAAAATATAAGGAACTTGGGTCCCAGGCACTTGAGCCAATGGGCTGGCTTCTCCCCTTTTTCTCTTATTTTATAAATACAGCAACATAGGCCCCAAATGAAAGCTTTTGTTCCAGGAGAAGCAGCGCACTTGCATTTAGGGGTTATCGGTAGAACGGATGTCACGCCGAGCCAAGTGAAAACTTCCACTTTATGTGTTCACCTCGGGAATTCATTGAGCAATTATTTATCGGTCATGTAGAAAGCATCCTTAAGCCCTGTAACTTACCTGCGTGTTCAGGGTTTTATTTTATGGGATTCCATAGCATTTACCCATTGCTAATGACATGTGTAAGACGCAGAAGCTAAGTGTGTTAGAGACACGGAGAGAAGCAAAACGCACCCTCCCAAACCTTTCGGAAAGGCATTATAAAAACCTGAACTGGAGAGGATCCCTTGTGCGTGGGCGTGTGTGTCACATGCGCACGCATGCACGAATTGAAAAAGTGGCTGATGACTTAAGACACCCTCATTTTATTCCTTCCTTTTTGACCTGAGTTTTCTGTGCCACGGAGTGGGTACGAGGGGCAGCCGCCCTGTGAGAGCTGGTTCCCGTGCCTCGTTACCTCACATTGTGTATGTTCGTCTGCTCATCGGTTTGTGGCAAACGAGAGCGATCAGTTTCTCTCATATTTGAGGAAATTTCCTTTTTTAGAAATGACGATCACTGTTCTTATGATTCGATCCCACGTGCAGGGGTACACAGATCTCCCCAGAGCGGTAAAGGCGTCATGCGGGGTCAGAGACATGGGCTTTCCATCCCATCTGGGTGGGCTTCCCTCGTCCGACAGAATCCTCAAACTGCAGGAGCTCAGGGGCGTGTGGGGTGGGCTGTCTGCCTAACGAGGAGCCTGCAGAGCTGGCTGAAGGCCTGTGGGGGTCTGGCTTCCGTGCGCTGACCGTCTGCCCTCGGCCCCCTTGCAGGCTACCTCAACGTGCTCTCCAACAGCCGTTGGCGGGAGCGCTGGTGCCGAGTCAAGGATAACAAGCTCATCTTCCACAAGGATAGGACCGATCTCAAGACCCACATCGTTTCTATTCCTCTGCGCGGCTGTGACGTGATCCCGGGCTTGGACTCCAAACACCCCCTGACCTTCCGACTGCTTCGCAATGGACAGGAGGTGGCCGTGCTGGAGGTAAGGTGCCGGCCACGGCCACGCTCCAAGATCCTTCCCTGGGGCACCGTGGCTTCTGGCCGTGTCCCTCATGCCCACGGTGGTGGCCTCTGCCGGCCTTTTCTGTCGCCTCCTCCCCAGGCCGGTTTCCGTTCTTACTTGGCGGTACAGGCCGCCCTGCACCCGCCCACCACCCGGCTTCCTTTCCTCCGCATGCCTTTGGGTGGAGATGAGCTACGTGACTCCATACAGCGCACTGCTTTCTAAAGGTGGCAGAAAAATAACTCATTTTGCCCCTATGGCCCACCTGCGAATCAATGGTGTTTGTTTAATTTGCCTTTTGGAATGTTCTTTACAGACGAAACAGGTGTTTTTAGATAACCCTATAGACCGTGGCTCATGTGCCAATCCCATGGAAACCGAAAGAACACCTTTAATTCCAAAGCGCCCTCAGCTTTGTGTGCATCTGTTACGTGTCTGCCTGCTTTTCTGGAACAAATTCTTCACTAAAGCAGAAAAGCAATTGAACCTGGTTTCTTAGCTATCTGCTGAAAACTGCCAATTTTACTTTCCACCTATTACACAATTTATTTTCTGCTCACTATGAATTCAGACCTCCTCTTCTTTATCTTTTTGTTCATTTACATTATCATGACTAAGACGCAGACTCGCGTGCACACGCAGCTGTGCACAAGCACCAGGGCTGTGAACTTCCAGAGTTCGCAGACGTGGGCTGTGTCGGTGGCAGAAACAAGGCTGCGTTAGATTTGCTGCACAGGCTCGGGTGCACTCCATTACTCAGGGATAGACCCAGAGTCCAAACGACCGTAGTGCTAGATGGATGGAGAGCGAGCCCGGGGCTTGGGGCCAAGATCGAGGTGGCCCGTGAGGCCGTCTAGAAGGTCTTGATAGGAGATAGGAGTTTGTTTCGGAGACTCTTTTGACAGAAACGACTATTTCTCGCGGGGCTGGGAAAAGACTAACACTGTTCTTCGTCCCACGGGCTGGTAACCTGTGAGGCTGGCCAGGATGGAAGGTGGCCGGCTGTGGACTCGGCGGTCCTGGGACCGCCTGGGGTCCACACTCCTGCCCCCCCCCCCCCGCCTGGGGTCCACACTCCTGGGCCCCCGTCCTCATTCTGCCCCCACTGGGATCACACCACGTCTTTTTCTCTCCCTGGGCTTTTTGATTCACCTATAAAATGTGAGTGTTGGGCCAGAGTCTGTACTTAGTAAGATTTATGCAGGCTGAAAACTAGGGTGGGTGCAGGGAGACAGCTAAAAACACAAAGGAGGAAACTGTGGCCTTGATGTGAAACAAGGCAGGTCTCCTGGGCCAGCTTCGGCAGCAGCCCTGGGATGGGGCGCAGTGGGGGAGGTCTGAGTTGGCGCATGCCTGATCCCGGAAGGGAGAGAGGCAGACCTGGGGGCGGCCTGGTGAGGAAGGCACCCTTGTGCACCTGCAGCCCGCAGGTGGGAAGGGCCCCCAGTCCTTGTGAGGGAGGGCAGCCCCTTCCTCCACGGCCCGGTCATCAATCACACACGCGCACGCGCGCGCAGAACCACGCGGCACCCATCACACACAGGCAGCCTGCATCGCTCAGTCATGAAAGGCAGTGCACCAGCCAGGAAATGTAATCTGTATGTTTTCTAAGGTCATTTTAACTTTTACTGTGAGATAATTTCAGGAAAGTCATGATAATATCAGAAATAATTTCCATGCACTCTCCATCCATATCCCCCGATAATAATATTTTCCTGTGTGGGGGGTCTCCTGCGCTCCCCCCTCCCCCATTCCTCTCCTTCTGTGTGAAGTTTCTCAGAACCTTTTACAGCTGTGTTGCCCCTTTATTCCCTCAATACTTTATTGCGAATTTGCTAAAAGCAAAAGCATTCCCTTACCAAAACCAGAATATAATTATCAAAATCAGGAAATTATGGGCGCCTGGGTGGCTCAGATGGGTAAGCGTCTGCCTTCGGCTCAGGTCATGATCCCGGGGTCCTGGGATCGGGTCCCGCATCGGGCTCCCTGCTCCTTGGGAGCCTGCTTCTCCCTCTGCCTCTCTCTCTCTCTCTCTCTCTCTCTCTGTCTCTCATGAATAAATAAATAAAAAGTTTAAAAAAAAAAAAAAATCAGGAAATTAACGTTTACACACCCCTGTAATCTGATCCATAGATCTTAATCGGCTTTTCCGAGCTGGACAGTGTCCCTTGCAGGCAGGAGGAAACCCCAGACTGTGTGTCGCCTCAGCCACTGTCTCTTTCTCCGGCTGGCTGGCCTCATGGTGTGGAGACATGTGGAGGGTACAGACCAGTTACTGCATAGAGGCTGCTCAGTCTGGGCGCATCTGCTGTTTCCCTGCTGTTGGGCTCCAGGTGGGCTCCCCAGCCGGAGCCCGTGGTGGGTGTCGCAGCGCGTCCCGCCGGGAGTCGCACCTGTCACCCCCCCCCAACAGCCAATAGTGTCCACTTTTCCCCTTGGGCAGGGTGTCTGCGCGGTTTCCCCACCGCACACTTACTGGGCTTTCCCTTTGTCTTTAAAAGCATCATATGGGAAGGTATGTTGAGGCCATCTATGTAAATACCCCATCATCACTCACTTCTGCGCCTGCTAACGTTAGCGTCCATTGATGACGCTTACCTGAAACAGTCGTTATAATGACAGGTGCTAAATAGGGACTTTGAAACTCCATCATTCCTTCTATACACATTAGTTCACACCTACTGTAAGGAAGGTTTCCCGCTCCTCCCATTTAATTATTAATCCCTTTATGTATGTGTATCAGGGGGGATTCAGAGAATATTGTTTTAATCAGTGATTATATGCTTTATTGTCATGATTTACTTTGGTGGAATCATCCCAGATTTGGTCAGCAGAAGGCCCTTCGAACTCACCCCTGCGGCCTTTGCTGTGCCCCTGGGATAAGACACCACGGGCCCCGCCATTCTTTGATAAGATGTTCTGGGCTCATCTTGTACCTTTCCTTGCCCCTCAGCCATTTCTCCAGAGAGCTCTTAGTGGGTTCCTCCAGGTGGGACTCAGAAATAGGTGTGTGTGTGTGTGTGTGTGTGTGTATTTGTGCACGTGTGTGTGTTATGTACATGTATGTATTTGTAAACATACATATACACATGCATGTGCATTCACACATCCACATCCGTATCTATTTCTGTATTAAGAACCATGAGATCATAACCAATAACCTCTAATTTCAGTTCAACATCACAGGGTTTTTTTTCCACAAGCCTATGAGAAAATTCTATAAACTATGAAGAAAATAATTAATGAGCTCTAGTGTAATTGTATCAATCCCGTGTTATATAGTGTGTTAAAATACTTTTAAAAATGCTCAGGTAGGGTAGTAACAGACACATCAGTATAGATTGAGTCACAGATACATCGTGGCTGCAGATTTTGTTTTGGGGAGGGACAGAAAGACCAGTGAAGATAACACATTTTTGATTTTTATTTACCCAAGTATTCAAATGAATTCATTTTCATTCCATGAACATTGGCTACCTTCTCCCTCTGCAAGGCTCATGACTGGAGTCCCTGCAGCTTGTCCTGGGGCCTCACTCAGTACTGGCTAGGAGGGATTTGTTACTAGCCCATTGTATGAGCCACATGAAAAATAGTTTCTCCCATGTTAACGGCCCTGGGAATATTTACAATTACATGTATTCTGATCTCTGTTCAGCCTGTCAAGCCTGTAAATATAAAACCTCATTTTCTTTACGTCTTTGAGCTAAACTTAATAGATCTTTCTGGGACACCTGGGCAGCTCAGTCGGTTAAGCATCTGCCTTCAGCTCAGGTCATGATCCCAGGGTCCTGGGATCGAGTGAGTCCCTTGTCGGGCTCCCTGCTCAGTGGGGAGCCTGCTTCTCCCTCTCCCTCTACTTCTCCCCCTGCTTGTGCGCGCTCTCTCTCTCTCTCTCTCTCTCTCTCTCTGACAAATAAATAAATAAAATCTTTAAAAAATAGATCTTTCTTTATATTGAAAATTAGTAATTTTAATGAAAATACTTATTTTTTCTTTCACATTCCATTAACTCATGCACTTAATAGCTCAACGTCCCCTAAACTTTAAACATCATATTCTGATGAATCAAATGTTTTGAATACCATTATAAATGTAAAACTTCTGATTTTCTAAATCATGTCGCAAGGGTGACTTAGAAATTTAATGAACAGGATCTTAAAGCTATATTTCAGACTGGCACATTCAGCAGATCAAATTTGGGGTGGGGACCATTTCAAAGATCTTAAAAATGTCATGCATAAAGCAGCTAGGGGCTATAAAGCATGATTGCGCTTACGTAAACACAGAAGATAGGAAAGAAAGTCGTTGTACCATCTAATCAGGGGAATTAAGATTGCCATTTCAGGCCAGGTTAGGAGGCCCCAACAAGGGCTACGGGGGGGGGGGGGGGACAGAGCTTGGAGCCCACAGAGGTGTGGGTCCCATGGGGTTTCCAGGTCAGGCCAGGCCCAGGTTGGAGGGGCTCCTCCTTCTGGCCAGATTTTGTTGCCAAGTTAATGACGCTTTCTAGGCGACCTCCTCCAACTGAGATTTAACTCCCTGCAGCAATTCCTGCACCTCACACCTGCTGCCTTTCCCCAAAGTAATCGGACGGCACTGTAGGACTCAGATTTTGTTTCCTTGGGTGGAAATCATGCTGTAACTTCCTGCATCGAGACTTGGTGTGCACGCAGTATGAGTGCATCGCTCAGGCTGGGACGGCGTCTCCACGCCTCTTTATGCCCCTCATGTGCTTTTGGTCGCATTGGCTTTGCTGCTACACGGTGTCTATGCAGACGTGCGGGAATATGAGACCCCTTACCATCACTTAAGTGCACGCACGCTTCTCCCTTCTCCTCCCCAGGCCTCCTCTTCTGAGGACATGGGCAGATGGATTGGGATTTTGCTGGCCGAGACGGGGTCCTCCACAGACCCCGGGGCCCTGCACTACGACTACATTGACGTGGAGACGTCTGCGAACGTCATCCAGACGGCCAAACAAACCTTCTGGTAAGATCCGTGTGAAGTGGCCCTGAAGCCAAACAATGCTCTTCTTTCACTAATTCTTTAACTTTTTGTGTGCATGGACTCGGGGGGAAAAACAACTAAAGACTCTCCCTTTTGTATTATGTTGATGCAAACTCTGCTGAAATATTTGTCATTTCCTCCCTCTGTGTTTTCTGTTGGAGCAGGGGTGGCGAACTTTTTCTGTAAAGTGCAAGACAGTAAGTATTTTTGGCTTTGGGGGCCAAATGTTTCCTGTTGAAGCTGCTCACTCTGCCATCACAGCCACAGACCGTGGGTAAGGGAACCCGTGTGCTGTGTTCCGATAAAACTATTTGCAAAAACACGCAGCAGACTGGATGGGTCCCATGGCCTTAGATCGCTGACCCCTGTATTAAGGGGACAATTCTATGCAACAAATGATTTACATCTGCTGTAAGGAGGACTGAATTTTCAAGGTCATCGGTCATGTACTTTTAAAACTTAAGTTGTGGTTTTATTTTCTTTAAAAGGCTTATTTGTATGAAAACATTGTTTTGAACCATCTTTCTGTAACATAATGACAACGAAGATAATGATAGCAGCAGTTCTCAAGGTTAGGTCCACAGACCCTGAGGGCATTTGAGATTCAGGCAGCCCAAAAGGCCAGAACTGGTTTCATAATAGTACTGGTCTGTAAGGCCTTTGCCCTGGGGCTGTGAGGGGAGGGGCGCTGGATGAGGAGGAGGGACCTCGGGCTCTGGTCCTGCGTGGTATTCACTAAGTGGAAAGTCTGGACAAGGGATCTATAACCTCTCAGTGCCTGAGCTCCCTTTGTAGAGACCAGGCTAGCGGAGGCAGTATCTGGGGCAACATCTGGAGCTTCCTCTGGTCTCCTGTCTACAGTCCCTGGACCCCTGCTTCTACTACCCTCTCTACCCTCATTGGTAGAGAGTCTGCATTTGAAGCCAAGGACAGGCGCCTGGGAACAAAGCAGGTGATTGAGTTGTATCGTCTGCCTGTGATGATGAACATACCAGCAGCTCTGTGATGGGGAGACCCAGTATCCACAGCGACACTGGCCTGTTTACCATGAGCTCCGCCATCTAGTTTGAACACGAGCGTGGTGTGGCGGGGGGAGTTCGAGCAGTCTCCGTGTGTCTCTCGAGTGGTGCTGTAGAAGGAACATTTAGTGCTTGGCTGGGATGCTCTGGGGCCAGTAGAGGCAACATGAGCTCCTAGGAGGGATCGAGCCCCATGTTATGCCTAGCTCAGGTGAATAGCCTTGACAACATGGATTAATTTCTGTACGACTCTTTCAGAAAATCTCCAGTGACAGTAGAGGTTTCCTAAAGTCTAGACTCCCTGTACTTCTTACAGACTGTCCTTTGTGTCAAATCAGGGTGACATAGTCAAGTACTGACTCTTCTGTTCCTATTCATTATTTTTCCATAAACACCCCCTATCCCGTCGGCCATGTGCACGTGGATTACAGTGAACCCCCTAATCTTTCAGCACACACAGTAAATGAGCACATTTAATCAAGTGGCTTTTTAAGAAATGTAATATCCATAAACCGGGTTTTGCAAAATCTCCACATCTAGAGCAACATGAAAAGAAAGGAGTTTGTGGTTTTTAACTGCTCCTTTGGAACTTTATTAGATCATGGAGCCCCTCCTCATGCACGTGTGTCTTCAGCTGTAATCAGCCAACTAATAACCACACATTAGAGCAGCCCGAATAACAGGATTTCCCCTAGAACAAAACTCAGCCTCCGCTTTCCAGATGAGTATTAATCTAAACCAAATGTGGGAAGGTCCTGGTTTTGAGAAAGGAGCGTAGATTGCAGTATTGAAAAATTATTTATTAAAAATACGTGCGTAAGGAGTTTTCGGCCACGGGAATTTTTGCTACTAATTAAAATCTTTATAAATGTTAGTTAGCAATAAAGGTTATTTTTGTTTTCCAGTTCTCTAGCTAAACGTATATAAAACAAGAGAAGAGATTTAACAAGCAAATGATGTTCAAAATATAAAATATGGCAGCTTGCCAGTGTAATAAATGTCCTGAGATTAAATTAATTTTTGCTTTTATGCAGATTGGCAGCTGGTTAATGAATCCTTTCAAGGTCGTCAGGGGGAAGTGTCTGTGTGCTGGATATGTCTGAGGGGGAGAGGACAGTGGTGTATTTTGGGAAGAAGGCAGTAAAAGAAGAAATAGTCATTTAAATTCTCCCGGGAGAAGTGTATTTAGGAATATCAGTAACGGTAAACCCTGGAATCTATTTTCCCAAGACCTAGCCTATTTTTAAATGAGATGCATAGATTATCTGACACAAGGAAACATTCTGAATTTTTTTTCCTAAAACTGTTCTCAAGTGGCCCGTGAGCAGGCTATAGTCATAGTGGTGGAGCTAAAAGGCCATGGATCAGTGTGGGCAGAGAGAGGGCAGCGGACAGACCAGAAGGGACCTGTCAACCTGAGTCGCCTTCTCACAGGAACCCCTTAAAATGGGCATGAACCTCAAGGGTGTTGTGCTGGGTGAATGAGGCAGGAACAAGGGCACGCGTTCTGTCTGATGCACTCCTGTGGCCAATCCACAGAGGCAGGAGGCAGGTGTGGGCAGGTGCCCGGGGCGGGGCGGGGGGTGGGGAAGCGCTGGGGGTGGAGGGCCGTGCCAGCCACCCAGCCGCATGGATGCACTTACTGCCCCAGAACCGCACACTTGGCCGTGGTAAGTTGGTAGACCTTACATTATATTTTCACACAGTACGAGTACTTCCTCTGAGGGGCTTACGTTTTTAACGAGTGGCGTGGGCTCTCTCACTGCATTTCCACTTTTATATGCGTTTAAAGACTCTGTTGCACCCAGGCAGAGGACGGGGGCCTGGTCCGCAGCCAGGGCTCCACGGGTGACCCCTGTGTTGGGATGTGGGGCCCTCCCTGGAAGGCCCAGGCCTCTTCCAGCTGGGGCACCCGTTCGTCTGTGGCTTTGCTCATTCCCACGCCCCGTGACACGCAGCACCCTGCTGGTGTCCGCTCTGAGCTCTGTCCTCCCCCCGGTGGACCCTGCTCCGTCCTGGCATCCCTGCCCAGTGTGCATGGTGCCACACGGCAAGCATGTGATGGTCTCTGCTGCTGGGCTCCAGACGCCCGGTCACTGACCGCTGGGCGGGGTGTGCAGCAGCCGTGTGCACATGGTGCCTCACCCCCAAAACCCCTCAAACGAGACGTTTACATTAGAAACACTTAAATATATATTTTAAGACAAAAAATCCTCCTCTGTTGTGGCAGAAGACTTATGTGATTAAATTTTTCTCTTTCCTTCTTGCATGTTCCTTTTCTACACATTCCCTTTTCCTATACATAATTATCTGTATTGTGAGTACGGAATAATCCTCCAAGTTTTCGTCCCTTGTGAACACATGAAAGAAGGCGGGACTGCCGTGCCCGCCTTCGCCCAGCAGGGGGCGCGCCTGCACTCGGAACCGCGGGGAGAGGCCCCCTGGACCGCAGTTTCCTCTGCTTCTCCGGGGAACCAGGGGCTGGCCTCGCTGGGAGACCTCCTCATTCCCTGTCCTGCCCTCACCAGTTTTATTTCCTCCCATTTTTATGCAGCTAGTTATCACAGAAATGTAAGATCCTGCAAAGAAACAATTTTTTTAAAAATACCATTTTGGGGGGAAGGCACCTGGGTGGCTCAGTTGGTTAAGCATCCAACTCTTGACTGAAGCTCAGGTCTTGATCTCAGGGTGGTGTCTGAGCCCTGCATTGGGCTCCACACTGGGTGTGGAGCCTACGTTAAAAAAAAAAAAAAGTTTATATAATTCCAGACTATTTTCGTTTAGCTATTTACTTCTTTATTTTAGTGTAGAAGAAGTGCTCTCTGAGTTCTCTCTTCCCTGGGCGCTTACATCTCCCACTTCTAACAAACGTAACTTCACGAGTCAGCCGTTGGCACGTCCTTGCATCCAGCCCACACTGGCCAAGAGCCTCTTGGCCCGACACTTAAGGTCCAGAATGAGCAAGAGTGGCCACGGCCGTGCTGTCCTGAGGCTGACGTTTTGGGGGACGAGCTAATCAGACGCCGCGTCAGGTGGCGATGAGCAGTACACGCACAAGGAGCAGGACAGCCAGGTGGCGCTTCGTGTCCAGCACGCATCACCACCGTCCTTGCCACAGTCCTGCGGGGCGGCTGCTCTCGGCACCGTCCTCGGCACTCTCACCGGACACCCCGCTTCTGCCGGGGTGCCGGCTGCTGCTTTGTCCCCCGTCACCTCCGGCCGGGCCCTGAGCATCCAGCTGGACTCCCGGAAGGCTCTGGATTGCTTGGGGGCGTCTAACCCACTTCTTCTCCCTCAGTTTCATGAACAGGCGCGGCATCTCTGCCAACCCGTACCTGGGGAGCACCACCAACGGCTACGCGCACCCCAGCGGCACGGCGCTGCATTATGACGACGTCCCGTGCATTAACGGCTCGGTGAGTGCGCCCTTCTTACGCCGGTCCGGCCTTGGGTGCGTTAGACGCGGGGCGGTGGGAGCCTGCCCGTAACCCGGGACCCCTGACTTCAGGCCGGGAGCCCGAGGGCTTTCTGCCATGCTCTGGGGCAGGATGAAACCTGCACGCCCTCCCTCCTGCACTTGGTTTTGACCAGTTGTTCATCTGCATCTGCACAAGTAGGGAACCGGATGCCAGGACCCTGACTGTCATTCAGCGTCCTGGTCATCACCTAGGTATCTCTGCATGGCCCAAAATACGAGTGAAGGATAGCACATTAGGGTCTGTAACTTGGACACATCCAAAGAGAGCACATAGAGGTTATCGCCCAGCAGTTAGTGCTTGGAGAAGAGCTCAGAGAACTCACATCACAAAGGGAGTGTTGCCACGGCCAAGGCCGTACTGCACGCTCCCCGGGCCAGGCCCCATGCCATCCCTGGGCCACCAGGCATAAAGCCCACCAAGTCCGCAGGCTCGTGGAGAGGCTCTTGAGAAACCAGCCTACCGTTGGTCCCCTGGTATTGGGTGGCTTAAAGTGGGCATCTGTCAAGATCTATTTCAAAGGTTGGCATAGGATATGTTGATTGTTGGTTTTTTCCAAACTTGGAAAGTATGTTAGATCTTTTTCTTGCTGTTTTGCTCACTCATTCTTTTCTCAGTACTTTGAGGGATGTCCCCAATCAGTTCTCTGTTTCCCATGGTCATAAAATCCACACCTGCCTGAGGCAGGAACCGGGAGACCACAGACTTGTCGAAGGAAGTGCGGGGGTCAAGCAAGGACTCCCCGGGCTCGGAAATAGAAGCAGGCTGAAGAGAAGGTTTCTGTGATCTGGGTCAGAGGTAGCCAGCCAGTTACCACGCGCCGAGTGTCATGTGTCCTCGGGGTTCTGGACGTCTTGTCATGGGCGCTCTTCCTTCCACCCTCCGGGGCCTGCCCTGGGGTTCCCGCAGGGATTGGTCTGCAGGCTCCTTACTGGATTGCAGAAGGGGGTTTCTCCTCATCACACAGCCCCTCTTCCCTGCCTGCCTCATCCCTACCCGCTCATCCTCTCCCTCCTTCCCGGCTCTCTGCACGTCCGCTGGCACCTGGGCTCTGGACTAGGGATAGTGGCCTTCCAGTCCAGCAGGGCTGCGGGGGGGGTGGGTAGGGGCGGAGGGGAGGAAGGGCAGAGCGGGGACCAGGCCTGGCAGGCTCACATGAGCATTAGGGCCCGTGCTAGGACGTGGGTGAGGGGTCGGAGCAGAGCCACTGCGCAACCCCACCCTGGCCACAAGGCCCTCAGATGGTTTCCTGTCTGAGGCTGGGTGATCGGGGCTGGGGTGGGCGATGAGTCCTGCCGCAGTGAGGAAACGTGAGCTCCTGGCCCCTACCCTCACCACCACCGGGGTCTCCAGAGTTGGAAGGGCTCCTGGTGCCCCCCGTAGCCCCAGCCCTCTTCCCCTGAGCCCACCCACTTAGGGAAGGCCGCATGGTGACCTCCGTGAGAGCAGGATCTCGAGCGGTCCCTGTGCATCTTCCTGGGCATGAGCCACGTCCAGGGTGGTCCCTGGCTGCCCTGGCTTCCGTTGGTTCTGGGCAACCACAGTTCCTCTTGAGCAGCTGTTGCCCTCGTTGTAGGCCCAGCCACCAAACTCATTCTCACGGAGCACTCTGCTGCTCTGGGCCCTCGGCCTCTGCCACCAGCCGTGCTGGACAGACAACACACAAACCTGTCTGTGGCCCTTCCTGCCCGAAGGCCCCTTCGTGCCCCTTTTCCTGAAAGAATTTTCTCCCTTCTTCCTTAACCTTCGACACGGAAGCCACAGGGCGGGCTGAGCACCTGGACAAGCCCCAGGCCCACACGAGCACTACTCCACCCACCCACCCATGCCCTAGGTTTGGGTCACGCGGGTTGAGGCCATCCCCAGGAATGAGCTTTCTTTAGCGCACCCACAGCGTCCTCTGTCTCAGAGATAACCCCCCCCCCCCCATCCTGGAAGGACTTTGCACTCAGCAGTTGTTAGCGATCGATTCTGCGCATGGATGGTGGGGTCGAAAACGCCAGGTCCTGGGCACAGTGTCTGTGGCTCGCTGGCTTAGTGAGGGCTTCTCTGAAGCCCAGGCCTGTCTTCCTACTGTGCCCCAGCACACCGGGCTCCATTACCAGGCAGTCCCTCCTTTGCAAGGCGTCCTTTCTCGGTGTTACGAAGTTCCTACTTTCTGAGCCCAAACCTGACATTTCAGCAGCGTATCGACTTCAGTCACCCTTGCCCCCAGCCTCCCCCTGACGCCAGCACCAGATCGAAGTGAGTCTCCAAAAGGATCTCCTGCCATGCTTTTAATCGAGAAACCTCTGTGGAGTCTCTGTTTTCTGAGTGTTCCATGTGACTTGATCCTCGGGTTTTGGGGAGGGGATTGTCCATCTCGAGCATTGAAATCACCCTGGACAGCCATGTGAGGGTCATCCTCGTGGGGCTGCCCCGTCCGGGCTTGCGCGTGTGGGCCGCTGTGTTTAGATGGTAGGAGGGTCCCCATGTCACAAAAATAGACACCTCGAAGGGGATGCAAAGGGACAGAAGTGCCCCTCCCATGAGATTTCAGACTGTTCCTATTTTTGTAACAAAAGGCTGTAATTACAGTCTGGCAGAAGGAGACGCGGCCGGGAGGGTATAAAAATAGGATAAAATAAGCATAACATAGGAATTAACATTTCTCTCTTTTTTTGTAAATGCAAAGCAATTTATAGAGACCTTTAAAATAGAAAGGGCTCTGGCTGTGGTTGTGACTTTAGGTTTTCATTTACGCTTTAAAGTCCATGCTCCAAAGTGGCCTGTAGCTATTCTGGTCCTTTGTAAAAAGGTTTCCTGCTAAGACAACGCCATTGTATCAGTTATATGCCGAAACATCCTCTTTTCTCCGATGATTGCATTTCTTTCTTTCAACCGACTGTGTTTGGGTCGCTGCATTTTCTTCAGGCATCAGAGCGTGGCCCCTGGGTGCAGGCTGATAGTCACCCCATGCCACCCAAGTCCCCGATGCCTGCATGACGGACGGGGAGGCTCAGGAGGTGCTTTCTCCCCTGGGGGAGCCTGCAGCTGGGAGGCAACGCCCCGTGGGGTTAGGAGCCCCGCTCTGCTTCCGTTTCCCCATGCCTCTTGAGATTCCCAGGGGAATTATACGGGTCAACAACTGTGAAGCGCCTCAAACAATGTCCAGAGTGTAGTCACAACTATAAACGGAGTGCTTTGCTGGGATGGCAAGGTGCTTTCTGGGGACAGCCAGAGCTCTGGGTTTTGGGGGCCCCCGGGCTGGCAGGCCTCTTCTTATGTCATGTGGCTTCTGCTCTCTGGATTAGGACTTCCAAACTCTGGTACCTTAAGGAAAGAAATGTCAAATCCGTTCTTTTTTTTTTTTTTTTCTCTGCCTTAAAAATAAAGTGGAACAAAACAAAAATTTCCTAAGCCGGTTACCCTGGGAATGATTTCAGGAAAAAACAAAGCTTTGCTGAAGTCTCTCCAAGTGGAACCGTTGTCCACCTACTTGTTGTGTGTGTGTATTTGTGTGTGTTTTATCAGTACCAGTGTGGGGTACATGCACGTGTTTTGGGGGTACTAATAATGTCTCAATATGCTAAAGTCTCTGCTTTCTGTGGCCATGAGCACTAACGACGAAGCTGTGTGTTGCAGTGGGACCCCGAAGACCGCCCTCCTGCTTCCTGTGCCAGGGGCCTGGGAGAAGAGGTGCTTTATGAGCACGCGGTCCTGTACGATAACTTGCCGTCTCCGAAAATCTTTGCGCGCTACCCGCCTGCTGACAGAAAGGCTTCTAGGCTGTCTCCGGACAAACTGTCCTGTAACCATTACAAATACCCTCCCTCCTGCGGTCTGCCTCCCACTAACCCCTCTTCTCTGGGGAGGGCGCCTCTCGGGCTCAGCTCTCAGGTACAGCATCTCCTTCCGTCCTGTTCTAGAATTGTCGGAATCACGGTCCTCCCACGGGGGGTAGTCACCAGCCCGTAGCAGACGAGACTCGTCAAGGGTGCGGTGGGATTTTTGCCTCAACCAGAAGAGCATTTGCAAATGCAGTCAGCGTTGGGCTACCCAGGAGCTTATGAAGCTCCCCTAACTAGTTCGTGGCTGAAGCACTGTCTTTCTTGGCCTAAATCTGGCTCTCTTTCTGTTCTTGGAAAATTCCCCAGTGAATTTGGTGCGTTACGTTGACTAAAGCCAAAGATTAAAAAAAAAAAAAAAAAGGAACAATAAAACTTTTCAGAAGATTCTTGCACCGCAAGCTTTTTTAATGTTTCTGTCACAGGTACGCGAGCAACGCTGGACTCCAGGTAGTAATGGCTTTCGGTCTTCACACGTTAAGCAGGATTTTCAGGGTAGTACAGGGTTTTTCTGTAACGAGTCTGAAAGTGGAATGCCTAAAACCGAGTACACGGGAATGAGGATTTTGGATTATGATTGAATGATAAACAACCTTGGGGTTGAACTGCCATCTGCTCCGCACCCCACAGTTACGGCGAACAATGACGTTTCAGTGTAAATGTTGATCTTGTGTGTTCACGCACTTTCCACTGAAGAACGTTGTGTGCTTGGCGCACAAATCCAAGCGCCACAGCATGAGAATACTCTGCGAACATAAAGCAGATGGGTACACTTTAAATTATAGTCTTTTCCCTCCATTTCTTGGGTAATTTTAGGAAACACCGAGTGCCTGGTAGGGTCCTAGCGTTTCACATAGTGGTGGCTTACGGCAGCTCCCCCCAACGCATGGACTCCCCCCAACCCATGGACTCCATCAGACCACAGCACAGGATTTGTTTCTCATTTTTAACCACAGCTGCTCAGATCTCTGAAGATTCACTAAGTGAACACTTAATCTGTCTACGTACTTCCTTTTTTGTTGGCATTAAGGTTCTCTTAGGTAGAAATCATGGAACGAAATACGCCACCTCATGCTTGGATTGTCCCCAGATTAGTTTGGAATGATCCGATATGTTGTTTCTATGTGCTTGTTTTTATTCATTTTTACTATCTTAAGTAGGAACACGTTTGTAAGGTGAGTCATTGTACCTTTAGTTTTCCTGTGCTCATTTGGTCATTCTGATAGGGCACCTGTTGTTTAATGGAGACACCTTTCAAATATTGAGCACCTACAGTATGCCACACCTGTCTGGCGTGTCACCTGACTTTTTTAGGAATGCTCTGGGGAGGATTCAGTATCTTTATTTATTTGTTTGTTTTTTTAATGAGCAAATGGAAGCTCAGAGAGTTTTAAGGACTTGCTCAGCATGTCCCAACTCACAGAGCCAGAATCTGAATGCAGGTCTGGCTCCCCAGAGCGAGGCCCATAGCAACAGCAGCCATCAGCATTTGCCACCAAGCCCGATTGACGGCATAGGGCTATAGGGTACACACGTATCACTTAAGCAAAACACAGCATTTGTCGGCTTGCCGCAAAGGGGCAGACGTGCTATTGCATGTGTTTTAAGAACCTGTGGGTACTTCAAACCCCATTCATACTGGTCCTCTGTTCTCCCCTTGCTTCCATCCTCTGACCCGTCAGGGAATCAGAAGGTAGTCATCTGTCCCGTGAGGACATCAGTCAGCTGCAGAGCTGCTCAGCCATGCCGCTCCCCTAAAGAGCATCCCCTGGAAAGAAAAGCTGTTCATTTTTAGAAACACAGACTTTTACTAATCTCAACCAAATGCTCTTGGATACCCAACTGTCTGTGCCAGTTTCTTGGTGAGCATTTATGATCTCCCAGTGGAAATCTATATCACTTTTATTGCATCCCAACTGGAGACGTCCAAGTTCCGCCCACCTTGGACCTCAGTGCTAGACCGGCCTAGCCCGCACCGGAAAAGCACGGCAGCTCAGTGTTTGGAAACCAGCCTGGTTTCCTCCTCCCTTCATTTTTTCTGTGTGTGCTAGGTTATGTGAAAGACTTAGGGACTGAGACAATTTACTGAAAAAAAGAAAGGTTTTTTTTTTTTATTATTATTATTGTTTGGTTTTTAATTTTCTTACGTGTTTATTTCAACAGTTGAAGGGTAAAAAGCCCCCAGTAGCCTCCAATGGGGTTCCGGGAAAAGGAAAGACTCTGAGCAGCCAGCAAAAAAAGGTGGATTCGGCAGCCGGCGTGAAGCGAACATCTTCAAGTAAGTTTATCGTTCAGCTTCTTGGCTCTAGTTTCAGGCGTGGTTTGCAGAGGTGAGGCCGTCAGAGGGGACTCTTCATCGTCACCCTCCCTCCTTGCCGGATTGAAGAAGGGTGACGTTTTTTAACCCAGCTTTTATGACCATTGTATAAAGCTGCCTGTTAGTGTAGAAGTGGCTACAGGTGCTTCAGGAGGAGGCGGTCGTGGGTGCAGGGGGCCAGGGGCTTCGGGTCAGGAGACCTCGGCTCGTGTCCCTGATCTGTTGGTGACTTAGTGACTTCTGTTGAGCCGTGTAAACGCTCTAAGCTCAGCTCCCCCTGTGGGAGGTGTAGACAAGTGGCCGCTGTGGTTTCTGGGACTGGAGGAATTGAGGCGCCACAGGGCCTCCAAGCACAAGAGCAGCATCAGGGTCGATGAGGGGTGCGCGTTTCTGCCGCGCCTTGCGGTCTGCGAGCTGATACGGACAGGCTCCCGTTCCTTTCTCCAGCCGCGTGAGCAGGCAGGTGTTCGTGCAAGGGCAGAAATCCTCTCTGAGAGACCCAGGTACACCACCACCCCCCCCCACCCCCCCCACCCCCCGTGCCTCACAGCTGGCCGGTGACAGAACTGGAGGGACGACCCGGCTTCACGCCCCGAATCCGGCAGGGGGCTGAGCAGAGAAGCAGCAAGACGCAAGTGAGGGGCTCAGCATTAATTGCATTCTGTGTCTTTGCTGAATTCAGCCAGTTGCATTGTAGCCTGGATGGGCTTGACCGCATGGGGACCAAAAGATGTGGCTATGTATAGGTTATTACAGGTTTATTGGGAAAGCATCTCCGATCAGAAAGAAGTGAACAGGTTTTGGACTTCACCTATGGAACATATCCTTACCCTGGCCGCTAATAGCAGTGCTTTGGTTTCAAATTGTTCCTTTTGTTATCCCCACGCTGGGATCCTTTTAACATCATGCTCTGTGTGTGCATTTTCTGTTTGTTTTTAGTGAGGGGAGGTGCACTGGGGACAGAAGATTTTGCACCTGCCTTCATAAACACACAGTTGCATCGCCATCGTGATGGTTTGCGCTGCGGGATTCGGTGACTTCAGCATCTAGGACGGATGCTGGAAGTGGCTGGCCATGGACAGGGCTGTGGGGACTCAGCTGTCCCCGACAGTGATTAGAGCTGTCAGGGACGGTCCACCCTGCCCCAGGCATCACATGGTTTCGTGAGATGGGTTTTAGGTACAAATAGCACGTTTCTTTAAACCTCAAGGTAGGCCTTCCCACTTCTGCTTTATAGAGGGTGAAGCTGAGGCTCAGGGAGATTAGCTGCCGGCCCAGAGCCACAGCTGCCCCCCTGGCCCACGCCTCCGCTGGGAACCCTCACCCCACGCTCCTGCCCAGAAGTCTCTGCACGTCCAGTGGGGCAGCACAGGTGCAGGCCAGCGAGAGTGGTGTTGTGTGGTGTGCCGTGGGGCGTGAAGCCGTGGGGGGCGGTGCATGACGCGCAAGAGGCCCCCGAGGGGTAATCAGGTGCAGGAGGCAGTGGAAGCTCCGAAGTCGGTGGGCCTCCATCACGCCTGTGACGTCTTCATCTCTTCAAGGTCTTTTTCCAGAGACGGTCCTTCTTAGTATTATCAAGAGGCCAACATAATTAGAGGAGAGGAGCTTGGGGTGGGGATTTTAAGGTGACATCAGTTAGTGGTGTGACACTGGCCAAATCTCGGAGGGGTTTCCTGGGGAATGGTTTCCTCTTCACTCATTCCTTTTATTTAATGAGCAGCGGTGGCGTCCCCATCTTGTGCTTGTTCCGAGTGCTTTGTAAACACTAAGTTGACCCTGGTTACAGCCCTGAGAATGACCACGTCACAGATGAGGGAACCGAGGCACAGAGAGGCGAGGGGCCTTGCTGCGGGTCACGCGGCCGACACGGCGAGCTGGGGCTCTGACCCAGCCGGTCGGGCCCGGACGCCGCCCTGCGCGGACTCCGCGAGCTCTCCGTTCTTCACCCGCTCACTCAGTGCATGCCTGCGCGCTTGCTGCAGGCGGGCACCGACCGCGGCGCAGGGGACAGAGCAGAGCTGCCGTCGGGTTGGCCAGAGCCAGACTGCGTGGGTGCCGGGCTCCGGGGTGGCCGTGTTACCGAAGCGTTCTGAAAAATAACAGAGAAAGAGGCGACCCTCGATGTTGGTGATAGGGTACTCATCCCAGCCCCACTGCCTCAAAGGACAGGGAGTTAAAGGGACGTCCTCATATTCTGTTCTCATTTTCTTAACTGCACTAGGAAATTTGAACTACTCCCCTTTCGACTCTGTTCCAACTGGTCCCATTCTTTTTCTTACTGAGCTAGCGAAATAACCAGATTAGAGTTTCTTTCTCTGCATTGGCTGATTTTAAACAGGCTTTATGAATTACACTGTTATGTGGTTAAACCTAATTTTCTTTTGCTGCTTTTCTCCCCCCTAAGATGCTGACCAGTACAAATATGGCAAGAACCGGGTCGAAGCCGATGCCAAGCGGTTGCAGAGTAAAGAAGAGGAGCTGCTAAAGCGGAAGGAGACGCTGAGGAACAGGCTGGCCCAGCTCCGGAAAGAGAGGAGAGACCTGCGAGCCGCCATCGAAGTGAACGCTGGTACGGGGGGTGGGGGTGGGGGTGCGCTTCCAGCCGCCATGGGCACCTCCTTGGGTTAGCGCCTCGGTTTCCTCCCGTTCTGCCCACGGGCTCTCACCTGAGTAAGACCGCATCTCCCCGTGTGGTGCTGCTTATCATTTGGAAGCACTGCGGGTAAGCCGGGGGCAGGTGCCGCAGTCGGGGGACTGTGGAACAGACGAGGAGGCCGGGACCACCCCTCAGCCTGCTCGCTGGTCGTGGAGGCTGGCGGTGCTGGGAGTCGTCCCAGCCTCTGGTGTCAGCGCAGAGACGCTCAGGAGTTTCAGGTCATGTGTCTGATGAAGCAGCTGGGGGGCTGGTTGGCAGGAGGACAGTCCACAGGGACAGTAAGATTCAGGAGCCCGGGTAAGAGGTCTCTGCAGGGCAGAAGGAGCCCTCCGAGCCCCGAGAAGGGACAGTGTCTGAATTCTTGGAAGGGAGCGGGGAAATAGGCCAGGTTAGCAGAGACACTCTCAAAGGGGAAGTCAGACTGAAGGCAGCTGTCAGAGAACCGAGTCGGGACCAGAGGGGTGTCTCTGGCCCAGGCTTGTTCTTGCCGGCAGGAGCTGGGGATGTGGTTCCTGGTTCTGGGGCTGGACCTGTTTAACAGAGTCACCTCAGCTCCACACTGGCTCTTACCCTGGGCAAGACCCACTCTTCAGGCTTGGATTAGGCGGGACTCAGAGGGGCGCAGAAGACCAGGAAGGAGGAGTTTGTGCACCCGCCCCCGAAACGGTCCGTCAGCGCTTTGGTCCTTCCAGACTTTGCGCCTCAGTGACTTTTATGACAAGAAGTGCTTTTGGAGTTTAAAGTCTGGGAGGTTAGGTATAGGCTGAGCGGGTGGGAGATAACCTGTGGGGGGGACGGGACGTGGCGTCCAGCCACCTGCAGGGGGACCACGGGCCGAGTTAGAGACCCTGGGAGGAGCTTCCAGGCCAACAAGACAGAAGGAGGGTTCCTTCCTTCTTCTGTTTCAAGTTTGCAAGATAGTGAAGATGCAGATAGGTTAGAGCAGCTCCCGTGCCGTGAGCATTAGAGGCCAGGGCCACACACAGAAGTCGGGCGACCCCTTGGAATCCGTCTTCCTGCATGCGCAGTGCGTACGTGACCTGCCTCCTTGCGTCACTGAAACACATTTCAAATAAAAGGAATACAGTGAGTGTGCTGTGGAGCCCTGGAGGTGCAAGCTTTGTTGTAGTCGACTCCACGGGCAGGAGAGAGAGGACTCAGGAATAGCGGGTGGGAACATCAGAACAGGAGAAGAGCCAGACTTTTCCGGTCCCCAGCGCCCCTGCAGGCCATCTGGTTAGAGTCCATGTGTTCAGGTGACTGTACGGAGGTCCGGGCGTAGAATCCTGGGATTTGTGAGAATCGAGGGCTCTGGCTTCCAGGTCAAGTCTCCCAGCTGTGGGAGAGCGGAGTGCTCGGGAAGGGCCTCGGCTCTTGTAAAGAACAGTTGAACTTGAGTTTTGTAGAAAGGGCCCAGGTCAGGGCCGCTCGAGCCAGAGAGTTCCGCAGGGGTCCTGGGAGGGGGCCCAGCGCGTGTCCTCCATCCCGAGACCCTCACCCACGGCTGCAGCGACAGTGTGTCTGTGGGGTTTCAGGCAGGAAGACCCAGGTGGTTCTGGAAGACAAGCTGAAGAGGCTGGAGGAGGAGTGTAAGCAGAAGGAGGCAGAGCGCGTCAACCTAGAGCTCGAGCTGACGGAGGTCACGGAGAGCCTGAAGAAGGCCCTGGCCGGCGGGGTCACCCTCGGGCTGGCCATCGAGCCCAGGTCGGGGACGTCGAGCCCGCAGGTAAGGTCTGCTCCCGCCCAGCAAACACCCAGCCACATGGCGGCCTCGGATGTGCTCTCGGCTGTGTTCCGAGCGGCCGACGCCGCGTTTGCTTCTCTCCGTGTAACGATGGTGGGCACATGAGCCCGTTTCCCTTCCCTCCTCCGATCTCCGATCCACTGATCAGAGGCACAGCTCCTCTTATCCCTTTTGAAACATGTCCTGATTCAGTTCCAATTCATTAGCTGGAGACCTTAATCCAATGTAGCCGATTTTATTGAGACGTGCAGCATGTCCTGGGAACCCTGCCAGGGGCCGGGAAACACAGGCAGGAAACACGGCCTCCCCCTCGGATCTCACGGAACAAGGGGGAATCACTTTCCAGCACAATTACCACCTGCAGGGACTTACCCTTCACTCTCGTTGGACTAACGGTCACTGAGAAGTCACTGCTGTCCCTTGCTCGTGACAATGCCATCATGGTCCCTGGGGCCTGGGGAGTCACATGTCACCGCTTCCATCTTACAAACCCAGAGGCAGAGGCCCAGAGAAGTGATGGGAAGCTGCCTAAGCACAGTGGCCAGCCAGGCAGCCCTGGACGCGGGCTCGGTCTCAGGGGGACCCCGCGGCCCTCCCCCCCACCTCCCTACCTCCCTGAAATCCCGCCACCCGCCTTACACCTGTCCCTCTCGGGAACGCCAACCCCCGTCCCTCTCCACCGGCCACCCCTCGACATTGAGGAGTCGGCCGTCGCCTGGCAGAGCTGGATCTAGCAGCAAGAACCAGACCCTGGAACACAAGCCACAGTCTGTAGGAAAGCAGGCTCGGGGGTCGGATAGGCAGGGTTTGGGGTCACCTCCCTTCCCGAGGCCTCTGCAAAATGGGGATAATGACATTCCTGCGTCTGTAACAGCTCCTGGCACAGTGTCTGGCCGAAGACAGTGTGGGTTCATCATACATGTATTTGTTAGCTCGTGTATTCGTTCGTTCATTCAACAACTTATGCATACATACCCAGGCCGTGCACCCGCGGGGTGCCGGGCGCTCTCCCGGGCTCAGGACACCCCTATGGAGCCTGTGTTCTGGCAAGGGAGCAGGCTGCAGGTTACGTGTGTGTCCACGTGGATTCCCGCTATGAGACCAAGGTGCGGGGTGGGTGGGCGTGTCGGGAGCCGGCATGCAAGGGCTGCCCCCCTCTCCCGGCCCCCGGCGTCTCAGCCTCCTGCTTGAACAGGACTGGGCACAGTGAGGTCCGCTGCAACTGGAGGGGGGCTTGTGCTGGAGGTACATGGGCTTGTGGGCCCCACGGACCCTGGCCTCCTGCAGGGGTGGCCACACCACCCCCGGGGCTTCTCTCCTGCCATCCCAGGCTCTGGGCCCCATCTTTGCCTTCTGAGCCCTCGCCCATTCTTTGGACTCTGGCCCCGCCCCCAACCCCTGGCAGCCACCCTCCTACCTCCCCCCCCCCCGCCCCTCCAAATTCATCTTTTGGAAACGGTTGTCAGTTCCCACGGTGTCCTGTTCGCCTGCTCTCCCCTCCACTTGCTGGGGGACAGGTCACCTCCAAACTACAAGTCCCCTACCTCACCCCCGTCTCCGATTTCAGGCATCTCTCCAAGCTAGCTACTTTCTTCACCTGGTGACCCCGCATCCCCCCGGGGGTCCCCCTTTCTAGTGATGACCCCGCATCGTCCTGGGAGTCCCCTCTCTCTAGTGATGACCCCACATCACCCGCCAGGGGTCCCCTCTCTAGTGGTGACCCCGCATCCCCCCAGGGGTCCCCTCTCTCTAGTGATGACCCCGCATCCCCCCGGGGGTCCCCTCTCTCTAGTGGTGACGCCACATCACCTGCCAGGGGTCCCCTCTCTCTAGTGATGACCCCACATCACCCGCCAGGGGTCCCCTCTCTCTAGTGGTGACGCCACATCACCCGCCAGGGGTCCCCTCTCTCTAGTGATGACCCCGCATCCCCCCGGGGGTCCCCTCTCTCTAGTGGTGACGCCACATCACCTGCCAGGGGTCCCCTCTCTCTAGTGATGACCCCACATCACCCGCCAGGGGTCCCCTCTCTCTAGTGGTGACCCCGCATCCCCCCGGGGGTCCCCTCTCTCTAGTGATGACCCCACATCACCCGCCAGGGGTCCCCTCTCTAGTGGTGACCCCGCATCCCCCCGGGGGTCCCCTCTCTCTAGTGATGACCCCGCATCCCCCCGGGGGTCCCCTCTCTCTAGTGGTGACGCCACATCACCTGCCAGGGGTCCCCTCTCTCTAGTGATGACCCCACATCACCCGCCAGGGGTCCCCTCTCTCTAGTGGTGACCCCGCATCCCCCCGGGGGTCCCCTCTCTCTAGTGACCCCACATCACCCGCCAGGGGTCCCCTCTCTCTAGTGGTGACCCCGCATCCCCCCGGGGGTCCCCTTTCTCTAGGGTGACCCCGCATCCCCCCGGGGTTCCCCCTCTCTAGGGTGACCCCGCATCACCCGCCAGGGGTCCCCTCTCTCTAGTGGTGACCCCGCATCCCCCCGGGGGTCCCCCTCTCTAGGGTGACCCCGCATCACCCGCCAGGGGTCCCCTCTCTCTAGTGGTGACCCTGCATCCCCCCAGGGGTCCCCTCTCTCTAGGGTGACCCTGCATCCCCCCAGGGGTCCCCTCTCTCTAGTGGTGACGCCACATCACCCGCCAGGGGTCCCCTCTCTCTAGTGGTGACCCCGCATCCCCCCGGGGGTCCCCTTTCTCTAGGGTGACCCCGCATCCCCCCGGGGTTCCCCCTCTCTAGGGTGACCCGCATCACCGCCAGGGGTCCCCTCTCTCTAGTGGTGACCCCGCATCCCCCCGGGGGTCCCCCTCTCTAGGGTGATCCCGCATCACCCGCCAGGGGGTCCCCTCTCTCTAGGGTGACCCCGCATCCCCCCGGGGGTCCCCTCTAGGGTGACCCCGCATCCCCCCGGGGGTCCCCTCTCTCTAGGGTGACCCCGCATCCTCCTGGGGGTCCCCTCTAGTGGTGACCCCACATCACCCGCCAGGGGTCCCCTCTCTCTAGTGGTGACCCCACATCACCCGCCAGGGGTCCCCTCTCTCTAGTGGTGACCCCGCATCCCCCCGGGGGTCCCCCTTTCTAGTGATGACCCCGCATCGTCCTGGGAGTCCCCTCTCTCTAGTGGTGACCCCGCATCCCCCCGGGGGTCCCCCTTTCTAGTGATGACCCCGCATCGTCCTGGGAGTCCCCTCTCTCTAGTGGTGACCCCGCATCCTCCTGGGAGTCCCCTCTCTCTAGTGGTGACCCCGCATCCCCCCGGGGGTCCCCTCTCTCTAGTGGTGACCCCGCATCCCCCCGGGGGTCCCCTCTCTCTAGTGGTGACCCCACATCCTCCTGGGGGATCCCCTCTTTCCAGTGGTGACTGTATCCCCCGAGGTCCCCATCTTGGCTCCCACTTGTCAGGTCTTCTCTCTTTTGGCTCAAATAGCCAAGCTTGTCCTTCTGAAGGCTTAGGACGGGTCTATTTGAGCCTCCCCACCCAGACCGCGGGGCCTGGCGGCTTCCTCTCGCGGGAGGGCCCTCCTGGGACTTGCCTTGCCCTCATCTTCCCTGGGACGGGCAGCTCCCCGCACTTCCCGCCTAGTCCTCATCCCCGGAACGTGGCTCATCGGACGGACGCACTGCCTTGGGGACCCAGCGCGGCCTCTGCCAGAGAGGGAGATGAGGTCTCTCCTTCCTGCCAGCCGCTCCGCCCCCCACCCCCTCCCAGCCAGCTCCCTCCCAGAAGCATTCCGAGTAAACCAGAACATGGGTGAAGCTGGCTGCTTGGTGTTCAGGGTCAGCAGCCCCCGGTAGGCGCCCTAAGTGACCCACTGTTGTGTTCTGCTCAACGGCGTGCCGTACAACCCAGCGCACGTCTCCGGGTCACACGCTGTGCAGCAGTGACAGCAAGTGTTGTCCCGGGGCTCATCGGGCGGCCCTGCTCACTGCCAGTGCACTTGCCTGCGCAGGAGCCTGTACCTTCCTGGGGGCAGGGGGGGGAGGGTGCGGGGCGCGCCTTTTCGCTCCACTTCAAGTCTTCAGAAAATGTCTTCTTTTGGCCTCCGGACCTACATGTGCTGCAGATGGCTGGGCGCCTCAGGATCGTCGGGCTGGGGCCACGCTGCTGTGGGCCACGGGCCCGGGGACTTGTGCTGCCCAGTGGTGGAGGGCGGCTGCAGACGTAGAGCTCTTTGCAGGCACAAAGCTGGGTGCATGGGGACAGGGCGGGGCCCCCTGCCCACCTCCCAGCACCACCAGCGGTCCTGTCTGTCACCGACCAGTAGAAGGTGCTCCCAGAACCTGTGCTGACCACGTGGGGTGATCATTATTACCATTCTTGCCTGTTCCCCAAACCTGCGTGTTTTCTTTAAAATGACCAGTTGTCCCGTTGGGACATGCCGCGGGCCTGGGGACCACACCTCACACGGGGTCTTCTCTCTGCATCGACAGTCTCCAGTTTTTAGGCACCGGACCCTGGAGAGCTCACCCATGTCCAGCTGCGAGACCAGTGATGCCGAGGGCCCGGTGCCGGTGAACAGCGCGGCCGTGCTGAGGAAGAGCCAGCCGGCGGGCGGCTCCCCCTGCCGGGGGCATGTGCTGCGGAAGGCCAAGGTGAGCTCGCTCTCCCGCGGGGGGGACACCTGCCCCGAGGCGTGCTGGCCGCTGTGGGAGGGACAGGGGAGATGCCGTGTGCCGTCTCCCAAATCCCCACAGCCCCAGGCTCCTTCAGGGGGCCTCCTTTTCAAAGGGGAAAAGCCCAGAACGTCACGGCAAGGCGCTTACCAGGCGGTGTCAGCAGAAGCAGCAGCTCTGGGCGCACCTGGGTTTTCCTTGCTGGAGCGGGGTTCTTCACAGAGGGTCCAGGCCTAGACTCTCCTCCAGCCCGCACCGCCCCCCGCCTTGTCAGTGGTGTTGGAGGCGCACGATGAACCCCCCCCGCAGGCCCCCTGTGGTCTCCAGGCTCCACATGGGATCGGCCTTGACAAGCTTTGATGCAGAACTTAAAGCTCTCCGAAAACTTAAAAACCATTTATAGGTTATCAAAGCAAACACTTCTTGACAGTAGTAACTGCAAGTGTGTCATACAGAAAAATCATATTTTGGAAAAATTACATTAATTCATCGGATGAATTTTTTTTTTTTTAAAGATTTTATTTATTTATTTGACAGAGAGAAACACAGCGAGAGAGGGAACACAAGCAGGGGGAGTGGGAGAGGGAGAAGCAGGCTTCCCGCGGAGCAGGGAGCCCGACGCGGGGCTCGATCCCAGGACCCTGGGATCATGACCTGAGCCGAAGGCAGACGCTTACCAACTGAGCCACCCAGGCGCCCCTCATCAGATGAATTTAATTTGCTCTGATGGGTGTGGAGGCGGGCGGCCTCCCTCCACCGCCTCCGGGCCCCGCATTGCTGTCGTTACCTTTGTTCCTGGAGCGCTTCAGAACCGGGTCCAAACTGGCTAGAAGTCTGTGATTTTCGGAGAGGCGGCCTGTGTCAGGGAGGATGGCGTGCTCTCGGGGCGGCCCTGGCGGCCGTGGCTGCAGACGCGTCCGAGACCTCGTGTCCTCCCTGGCAAGCGCTTGAAGCCCGCGTGTATTGCCAAGTCTGGGGAAGGAAGGGCTGCCGCCTATTTCTGTTCCTTTTCTTAGCAGGCGTCTGTACCCGTTAGCACACATGCGGGGGGCGCGTATTGCCTGAGGGAGTCTTGGGATGGAGCTGTCCAGTGCAGTCCCCCTGACTGTTTGCAGAGGAGAAGTGCAGGAAAAGCGTCTCATTTACTTGGTCTCTTTCCTGCCAAGTCAGACCTACGGTTCAGCTGCTGTAGCCCCTGCCCCAGCTGTGTGTCCCGCGGGGGCTCGGCGGCCACCAGCTTGGGGACTGCAGCTCCTGCCACTTCTCTGTGATAAACGCGGGGTGTGGGGTCTTGGCAGGTTCATGCACGGCGACACCGAGGCCGGCCGCACTCACAGAGGGACCTAGCCGCCCCTGCTCGCGGGTCCAGGAACCGTGCCCACAGCCTCAGGAAGGGACTCCCGAGAACAGTGACGGGGGCTCACGGCTGGGGGCAGGGGCGGGGCTTGGCCTCTCGGCTCTGGAACAAGGGTCCCCTCGTGGATCTGATTCCCGGCTCAAATGGTGATTCCCCAACTTCTGAGCGGCCACCGTACGGGTTTGCACACTGTGCACAGGTGCAGCCCTGTCTCCTGGCGCCTTGCCGCTTTGACCCATGCCTTTCCTCTTGCCGCACTTAGGAGTGGGAGCTGAAGAACGGGACGTAGAGGGACGGCAGGACGCCCTGCTCGCTGGCGCTGCCGCCGCAGGAAGCTCTGCCCGCGTGGCCACGGTGCAGGACACCAGGGTTTGTGACTGAGCCCCGACGCCACCAGCGCCCAGACCCGCCCGCGCGTCCTCTTGCTACTGTACTTGTCCCCTCTAAAGAAATTCACTTGTAACACTTGGGTTTCCACCTCTCTCTGTTGAGGAGCAGGAAGGGAGGTAGAGGAGTCCTTTGGCAGATGAGAAGCTGCATTTTTTTACCGAGCTCAGTGAGTGCTTTCCCCAGTGTCCGCCCGTCCCGCCCCCGGACTGCAGGTGACCGGCCCGTGCCCCGCCCCGAGGCCCCTCGCAGGCCCCGGGGCCCCCTGCCCGTCTGCAGAGAGGGCCGGGGTCCCGAGCAGCTCGTCCTGCCTGTGTCTCGGCGCCCCCCACCCCGCCCTGTGTCCACCCCCACGTCACCAGAGGCAGGTGCACGAGAAACCCGAGCTGTGAAGCATCTGGTACCTTTTAACTGTCTCTTCTCTGGACAAATGCTTTTGTCACCATGACGTGAAAAGCTGCCATTTTTTTTACACTTTTTAAAAACTTCTTTTTAGCGTGTGTTGCACTTAGCTCTAAGGGTTTTTCAGAGATTCTGTATCATATTTTATTATTTGTACTGCTTTTGAAAGGCAGCAGAGTATTTCTGCTGCTTCACTAGTGTGTGTCCCCACCGCCCCTTTCCCCAGTGTCCCTGACCCCGTCTGCCCCGCAGAGCCTGCAGGTGACCCGCGGAGCATGGGCGGCCTCACCGGATGACGGTGGGACTTCCATTCACAGGATGGGCCCATCCCCAGAGAGGGAAGCAGGTTCTGGAAGTCGCTCGGCCATAGAACCGTAGCATCCTGAGCGGGACGAGAGCTTCCAGTCCCTCCCCGGGCCCCCGGCCCCCGCCTGCAAACCCAGGCCCGGAGCGCGGGTGCCCCAGGGCTGCTGGCCGAGGCCGGGTCTCTGCCCCCCAACTCTGCTGGGCCTCCAGAGGGACCCTCTCAGGGATTCTCAGCTATGGGGAGATGCAACCCTGGATGACATGAGAGTCGGTCACACCAGGATCCTTCTGCAGACGGATTCGGGGGCACAAGTCACACACATGTGGGGGGCGCTTCCTGCTGAGATGCAGGAGCCTAGTGGTGTAAGCCTTTCATCTAGAAGCTTCCCTACCAACTGTAGGGATAGAAGGCAAGAAACGGTTTCCGTGCTTTCCCCCGGCACGCCTCCGGAGTCCCTCCTGGGCTCAGCCCCTCTCCTGCAGGCCTTCCTTAGGCGTGGAGTCAACCAGCGTCAGTCAGGGCCCTCGGGCCCCACGTGGCAGCGTGTGATTTTGGCTGTAGAGCGGGCGAGCAGCCTCCCGCGCGGGGGACAGTTTCCAGCAGGGAGCGGGGGCCGGAGCAGACCCCAGCAGAGACGCGGGCCCCCCTCCCGTGCTAGCACCCCCAGGAAATGGAGGGAGGACTCCCCCCAGAGCCTCCGGGCCCACCTTCCCGGCGCTGTCAGGAGGAGCCCTGTCCTGTTGTCTGTCTGCGTGGGCAGCTCGGCCGCCTTGCATCCTACGAAGCTGATTTTCTGTAAAAGGAAACAGTTTGGTCCACCGTAGATTTTTGCTGCCTTCTGGTCCAATAAGGTTTTGCAAAGTGAGGCGCCTGGGTCACCCTGCTTGACAGCCAACTTGGCCCAAGCAGCTAGCAGGTTTCGACTGTTAGGAGGGAAAACGTGAGCGACCCATACCCCTGACTGCAGCCCCGCACAGCCGGCGAGACCCCAGGCAGCCTGGGGACCCTCACCCTGTGGGTTTGCGGGAGCCGGGATTTGGACCCTGGTCCTCGGACTCCTGGCGTGCACGTTCCGCGTCTAAAGGGCCCAGGTTTCACATTCGCTTTCCCCACCATCAGCCCTTGAAAGAGGGTCGCAAGCTTAGACAGATCCTGCTGGTTCCACCGAGCCGTTGGCAGCGGGTCGCATGGAGGGCGAGGCCGCCACCCGGGGGCTCCCACGATGTTATGTGTTCCCCTCGGTGTCTTAGATTTGATCAGAAAGGTGAAAGGATTTGCTTCAAAATAAGTTATTTATTTGTATATGTTCAATAAATAGAGTTTTTAATTTATATCTGTACATATTAGACACACATGAGACGTCTTGTCAGGATTCGGGCAGCGATGTCATTTCATGGCCCCCCGGAAGCTCCCCGCCCGGCAGCCACGGGAGGCTCGCCCCACGGGGCGGAGTCCCATTCCCTTCGAGGGGTCACCTGTTCGCCGAGCGCTGGCCAGACCATGACAGGATCCTGACCCAAAGTGGAGGAGCGTGGTGGCCGTGCCCGGGGGCCACATCTGCCCCACCACCAGCCCCGGGGCTCTGCCTCTGCTGTATTTTGGTCAGGTGTCATCAACCTTCAAATCCCCTCCAGTTTTGTGTGTTGATAATGTTTTAAAGTCACTCACCAACCTTTTGCACAGAAACAAAATGGTGGTTACGGGCTCGCTGTGTCACCTGTGGCGTGGGACGGGGGGAAGCGGTCACTTTGCCCCTCCTCAGAGTCAGTAGGGGGTGGGGCAAGGCCCTCTGCGGGCATCAGACCAGCCAGCCCTGCCCTCGCCGGGCTTCCAGATGGTTCCACCTACTGGTAACCAGTGTGGGTCTGCGGAAGGGTCCAGGTGGGCGTGGATCTTTCCGGAGTCTTCTCTGGGTGGCCGTGCATACGCCATGCCGTAAACCCCATCCTGTCCCCCCCTACCCCCGTTCGCACACCTCAGTGTTGCCAAACCTGATCGGCCACCTCATTCACCTCAACCGTCCGAGTCCAAAAACCCCAAACCACTCAGGTTGGAGGTGTGCTGCCTTCTGCAGAGTGTGTGCGGGTTTGCACGGGGCCGGCCCGGGGCTTGCCGGCACGCTCTTGAGAGGGGCGTGGCCTCACAGCAGGCGGTGCTCTGGGTTTGCTCGCCCAGTCCTGTGACGGGCCCTCCCGAGGGTGGGCAGCGGGGTGGGTGCCTGGAGCGGGGCCCCTGGCGCCAGCAAAGATCCCTGCGGCCCAGCCCGCACGCCCCTTCCAGGAGGCCTCTCCCGGGCCGGCCGCAGTGTCCACCGCCCCCCGGCTCGGCAAGGTGGCATCGCTCAGATGTTAAACTGTTGCCTTCCTCGTTTTGTTTTGTTTTTTTCTAAAATAATTTTTTACTGGGGAATTTTTCAAATCCGAGGTATCATTTTAAAGAGAATCATTCTTACTCCTATTTTGTTGCTGTTGTCACTGCTGGCCCATGGCTAGGTTGATACTGTGAATACATGAAGGTAAACTGTACCCCGTGCCCCGCGGTGGGCGCAGCCTCCCCCCCCCCCGCGAGCGCCCCCTGCAGGCAGCTCGTCTCCCGCCAAGGCCCGGGGCTTCGCGGGCGGCCTCGCTCCCTCCCTCCCGCCGCCTGCAGGTGTCTCCAGGTGTTCCTGGGTGAGGCCGGGGTGTGGCCGGGGCAGGCCTTTCCGACGACGGGGGACCATCAGATCGCGATTCTTAGGGACCAAAGGTGTTTTTAATAAGATAAATCTTTGTATCTGGTTTTCTAACGAGAAAGGAAACAGTGACTTTAAATTTAAACACCAACTTTTAAATTATAGATACTTAGCACTCATTGACCACGGCTCTAAGTTGTAAAGTGTTTTCATATTAAGATTGTAATTATTTCCTTACTGTATTTTTTAAAAACTAAACTTGTATTTAAAATTCTCTTTGAAAGAAACAAGCAAGAAACAGCAAAGATTTTTTTTTTAATTAAATATGTTGGCGGTGCCCGTTTTAAAGGACTGTAAATATATTTTCACTGTGTTTCTCAACATATTTAATTCACAGGGAGCTTTTATCGAAGGAAACTTCCAACAGAAATACCAGTTTTCAGGCGTTTTGCTCCATGTTGTAGTCACCTCACCTGAATTTTCTGCTTTACTAACGGATTTTTCTACTGTTTCACACGGTGTAGCCTGCGGACTGGCGCCCTCCGGCGTGCCTCGTTTGTGTGTTATCAATAAAGCTGTGCGCTTCCAGCCGGCCTCCCGTCCTGCTGCCTCAGGCCTTACTTTCTGCCGAATGGGGGCACATTGTTGAGGTCACCTGTGGGGCCGGGAGGGTAGGAAGGAGCAGGTGAGGGAGAAGGTGGGGGCTGTGCTTTGTTTCTCTGAGCAAGGATCTTCTTCCACCAAAGAGCCTCAGCGAACTGTGTTTTCCCATGGCTTTTAGTCCACAGACCCGAATATTCAATGTAAGAAATGTCCGCGCACCTGCTGAGGGCCAGGCTCCGGGCCAGGTGCTGGAGAGGGGAGTCAATCAGGTGGGACTGGCTCTCAGGCGCCCCCTCACGCGAACAGCCTGCTCGGGGCCCCGGAGAGTGCAGGCCCGCGTGGACACGTCCGCACCCCGGGGGAAGATGCAGCCGTCCTCAGGACGGATGGGTGGGCCGTGCAGGAGCGGGGGGTGCCTGGAGCAAGTCAGGGGGCTGGAACAGGAGTTCAGCAGGGAGCAGGGCAGGGCGGGCAACGGTAGGAGCAGAGGGGTGGAGGCTGAGGACGAGGGCCTCTGGGGCGAAGCCAGAACACTGGCCGCGGGCGGCAGAGGTGAGTTTGGATGAGCAGCTGGGGTCAGACTGGAGGGCCCGCGTCCAGGGCTCCTCATGTGGGTGGGACGGCCGAGCTCTGGTTTGGGGAAGACCGCTGCCAGCTGGGGCCGGAATGGGTCAGAGTGACAGCCGTGGCAGGCCTGCGCGGCCACGCTTGCGGGTGTCCAGAGAGGCACACGCCCAGTCCGAGCCAAGCGAGCACCCCCCAGCCCCAGGGGCTGGCTCTTTGCCCAGGGCCTTCCTTGGCCCGGCCCGGCCGAAGGAGCTTGCACAGGCAGGATCCGGCCCGAGCCACGGGGCTGGCCTGGCGTCGGATGGAACACACGGAGGAGCGGCCCTTGGCGAGTGCCGCGTCGGGGGGCGGGGGGGATCGGAGTGCACCCGCTGGACTGCAGTCTGCAGGACGCCCTGGTCATCCAGCGGGAGAGGCCAGGTCTGATCCCGGGGCACGGTGTGTCTGCGGGGGACGCAGGGATGTCCGGGTGACCGAGTGCCCACCGAGACCCAGCTTCCGGGGTCTAGGGCCAGACAGCCCCGTGGGACCCCCTCACCCCAAATTCTGTCTCCCTGTGGTGGGGGGTGGGGCTGGGCACATCACAGATGGTGAAGGGAGGCAGGAGGGGGGCCTTCTTCATCCGTCCTAGAGGAAGGGGGGCTCTCAGCGCACCCTGTGCACTTAGAGATGCAGAAGCCGGGGGCTGGGTCTTCCCGGCCCCAACCTCAGCTGTTCAACGCGGGCAGCGGTCTCCCGGGGAGGCTTATTCAGCCTGTGTTAACCCACGCCCCTCCCCGGGTCCTGAACACCGGTCAGGTCCTGGCGGGCTGCCGAAGGCACGGAAACTGCTTCTTGGATTTCTAGAAGACGCCAGAGCTCCTACCTTTGCTTTTTCAAACCACGGAGATGACTCGGGGATATTCGTCCTGTGTGTTGTGGTTTTGGGGGCCGGCAACACGAAGCCTCCCCGGCATAAATCAGGAGCTTCCTTAATGGGAAGCAGGGAAAACATTAGCTGATGTGTGTGATCCAGAAGTGTTAGGACGGAAGCTTCATCAATTTTACGATGCTGTTAAAAATGGCTATCTTTTCATACAAAGGGACCAGATAGTCAAGAACTGGGGTGGGGAGCACAGGAGGGAGGCTGACCCAGGGCAGCGGGTCGGACACTCACCTCCTGATGAGGGGGGCTGGTTCCAGCTGGTCCTGACCACTGAGAGGGCTGGTCTGTCCCAGAGCTATCCACAGGGGTGGCCGGCCTCACCCCTGGACAGACAGACTGCCCTCCCAGGCCAGTTCCTAGAGAGGGTGAGGGGCTCTCGCCCATAGGCATGACTGCACGTGCTGACCAACCATTCTGGAGCCCACCACCCAACCACCTCTAGCGTGGGGCCCCCATGCTCTGGGCCACCACCCCCTTCCCTAATCCCCGCAGGACCAGGTGCCAGACAACGGGTCAGCCCCTCGAGCCCAGAGCCCCCTGAAATTCTTCACACTAGCCAGTCCTGTTGGCACTGCCCACCCGCTCCTTCCCATGAACCTGCAGTAAAGCCTCCTGTTCACACTTTCCAATCACTGTCCCCCCCCACGTGGCCCACACGTGGTGTGGCGTGGCCGTCCACTTGAGAACTGTGAGTACCACACATTTAGCTGATCCGTGGCAGCCCGCCCCTGATCTGCTGGACTCTCCGTTCTGAGTCACAATAAAACCTACCCTTTAAGCCATCCCAGGCCTAGGCAGTGGGCAGGGACTCCAAGGTCTGCCAGTCTCCAGCGGGGATTCGGGCGCGTTCTCGGATTCCCCACCCCCACGGAGTGGGAGAGGAGCACCCCTCTGGCTGGCCCGCTCGGAGAAGCCAGTGGGCTGAGGCCTGTAAATCGCAGGCACGCTCGGCCCCTGGCAGGTGCTCCACGGCGTCCGCCCCCCCCCAGCACCCCGGGGGCCATGAGGAGAGCCCGGCGGTCGCCCTGCTCTCCCGCCACGGTGACCGGCTTCCCTCGAGCTTCAGATGGGGACGGTGAGACTCGGGGAGAAGGGGCCCAGACTGCCACCTCCCTTGGCGGGGGAGCCTCCACCAGCAAGGGGCTGACCACGGGGGTTGCTGTCCCCCAGGACCGCCTCTCCCCACCAGACCCTTGGCCCCCTCATGCCACCACGAGGAGCGGCGCCTTGGGAAGGGCCAACCCCGGCAACCGCCGGCCTTAATGGACCCGTAGAAGGAGCCTGACCGGCAGAGCCTCACGCCCGCCCGCCTGGGGGGCTACTGCCTTCTGCCCCAGGACCCCGCGCCGGGGGCTCCCTCCTCCAGGCCACCCTGTCCCGGAGACCTCTGCAAGCCACCGTAGGACGGGGACAGCGACTCCTGGTCGGGGTCACCGCCGTCAGGGAGGACAAGGAAATGACCCTCGCGGCGGCCGAGCCTCCCGTCTGTCCCCTTCCTTTCTTGCCAACTAAGAACCGGCGTCCCCAGGACAATGCGGGGCTCCCTGTGGACTGGGGCGCCACATGGGGGTGTGCCCTGCCCCTCCCTCCCTCCCTGCCCCCGTGTGCTGTTATGGGCTGTTTTTAAACACGTGCCATGTTTCTGGAGGCTGGGAGCCACGGGCTGCCTGGTTCTGCGGCTTGCTGCCTGGATTCAGAAGCACCGGTGTGAAAACAGCGCCACCAACGGTGACCGTGACCGCCACACTCAGCCCCGCTCGCTGCGCCTGCGCTTCTCGTCGGCCCGACCGTCTGCCTCCTGAGCACCCAGGGCAGGCCGCTGGTCTGCGCGCCCCGCTGCCGCCCCGCAGGGCTTCGACGGAGCTGAAACCCCCCTCGCCGTGGGGTGTCTTCTCCGCAGGATGGACACTGTTTGCTCAACGAATCCTTCATTCATTTCTCCATTAAGGACACACTTGGTGAACACCTGCCGTGTGGGGGGCGCTTCAGACACACGAGAACAAGCGGTCAGAACTCGCTGCAGCCGCTGGGTACTGGGGACGGGCGTGAAGTGGGTGACCCCGCTAATACACCTGCAGCCAGAGACTGGGAGCCATGAGGAGTGACGCCGCCTTCTGGTTGCAGCATGCTAGGGCTGTGGAACCGTGCTCTGTGGGGAGAAACCCAAGGCTGGGACGACTCCCCCCCATCATCTCGAACCCAGGGCGTCCAGGGGACACTCCCTTCACCGGGGACACTGAAGAGGGCTGTTGGTGCAGGGAGCATTCTGGAAAACCGTGTCGTGGCTGCTTTTTGCAGGTCAGAGCTGAGAATAGGGCTGCCACCACGGAGCCTGGGTCCCCGAATTCCAAGGGCATGTGGGACCCCGGGCAGCAGAGTCTGGAGGGCAGCTGGAACCTTCCAGAGACACGTGGGCCTGGCGCGTGCAGCGGGAAGCACGGTTTCAGCAGTGATGGTGGTGGCTGAGCCCGCAGAGGTGTGCACGGGGACTAAGGAACTGATCATGGCGTCCCCAGGACTGAAACAGGTGGACCTCCCACTGAAGTCACAACTCGGCCCCTGCAAAGCAAGCGCACTCCAGACCTGGCGGTTACGGTGACCAGGGTGGCCGTGTCAACACCGTAGTTAGGGGCCCTCCCTGCTTCCCAGACCTGGAGGGTCATATCCCCAAGCCCCTATACCCGGGGGAGGGGGGCGCTGCACCCCCTTGAGGCCGGATGCTGACCTGAATCTACAGGCAGATTTCCTCCTAACCTGCCCCAGACGTACGGACAGCAGAGACGTGTACCAGGGAGAGAAAAAATCCTCACTCCGGGGCTTTCACGGACACGGCTCTCACCCGAGGCAGATTCCCGGGGACCCCAGTGCCGACAAGGCCACCCACCAGAGCGGGGGGTGTGGTGGTCGGTGGAGGAGGTCTGGCCCCAGCCTGTGTCATGAGCCCACCCCAGGATGACTCCCTCGGTTCTGAATATGCAGGTGGAAACCATCCTTAGCAACAGGAAGAACCAACCCTCCTTGGTCTCCAGCACCAGGGGGTCACCGCGTAGGAAGGCCCCCTGGGACGTCCCCTTCTTACTAAGTTAGTGGACAAAGGCCACCTCAGGTCACTGCAAGAACTGCAGCTGTTAGCAACACCCGCCCCCACGCGGGACACGAAGGACGCAGGGCCGGTGACTCCACCAAAGTCCCCGTCCCTTCCTTACTTTGCCGGGATCGGCCAGTAGAGCGTGGGACCCAGGGACGAGGTGAGCAGTTGCAGCTGCGGTTCCAGGCGTGATGCTGTTCCAGGCACCATAGCTCACGGGAATGAACCCCGCTCCCCGTGCCTGGGGTGCACGCGGCCTGCTGAGCGTCCTTCCATTCCACACCCCCCAGCGGAGGCCCCCCGATCCAGCCCTCCCACCTGGTGCAAACGGCAGCGCACCTGCCCAGGTGTTCCCGGGGGCCAGGTAAACTCTCCACTCCCCGTCGGCGCGGAGGCCTGTGCACGCCACAGAGCCTCCCGCCGCGCCCTGCTGATCGGGGCCGCCGAGGAGAAAGCAACAGCCCCCCCAGGAGCCTTGGCACCACGCCACGGCGCCGGACCCTGAATACCGCGTCAGTCAGGCCGGGTCGGGAGAACGGAGCCGCTCCGGGCCCTCCGCGTGGGAGAGGCTCCACGGAGGGAAGCAGGGGCAGGAGGGCAGCAAGCCGCCGTGAAAATCTCAGCCGTCAGTCAGCACTGAAGAGGGCAGCGCTCCCGACCTTGACCGGCTGCTGCGGGACGGCCCGGGACCCTCCTGGAAATCGCCGGAACCCAAGCTCGGGTCCCAGGAGGCGGCTGAATCGGCAGCGTCTCATCCCGCCGCCGCCTGGCCGCAGGTCCCAAGCCTTTGGTTTCAGGCAGGTGCACAGGGATGCCTCACTTCCGACCCTCCTGCAGCCCTCGCTGACTCACATAAATCCGTGACGTGGCGGGGACACCAGCAGGGCCCACCACCCACCGCGGGAGCGCTGGCCGCCCGCCTCGGGGTTGACAGGAGAGCTGACCTCTCCTCTCCTGGGAGGCGCGCACACCGTACGTTTGGGCACATTTGCGGATCCCGGACTTTCTTCTACTTCCCAGCCGAGGGGTCGCCACCCGGGCTGAGCCTCGGCCAGCCTCCCGGCGACCCCGCGTCCCAGTCGCTCCCCGGCCCTGTGCCTTACTCCTCTCTTGGTTGACGGACACTCCACCATCCCAGTCCGGGCTCACCACTCGCTTCCCGCGGCCCAGTTCTGCTCTTCGTCCTCTTTAACGCAGACGCAAATCCCGCTCGCGCGTTTGCAGCCGGCTCGCACAAAGTCTTGCTGCAGGGACCCCCTTTCTGCTCGGCCTGGACACTTCCACTTTTCTCGCAGGTGACAGTAAGGCACAAAGCATGCGGTTTCTAAAATTTCCTCCAGCTTTCTCTATAGACACGTCCAGAAAAATCGGCCTTTTCTTGTGAATCCACGGCTGCCTCAGCCAGTGGGGTCATCCGCCCGGCCCCGCAGGGCTGTTCTCACCTCTCTTTCCACTTACTGATCCTTGAACGAGGGGTGCTCCCTCCAGACCACGCGTTTTCCGGGTCACGGGCAGCGTCCCGTCCCCACCCCCTCACCCCGCCCCGCAGCTTTCCTAGAGCCCCAGATGAATCACGGGCACCTCTCAGACCATCGCCGTGTATGCACCCCCGGAACGGACGCGGGGTGCCTGATCCCACACTCCGATGTGAAGACTGCAGGATGAGCATTTACTTCTGCATCCTCATCAGCCTTCTGGGGTTGCTCTCTGTCCCCGATGTAGGGACACACAGCAGCCCTGCCTCTGGCTCGGGGCGAGGGTAGGGGAGTGTGTGAGCCAAGAAGAAGACCGTGAACTACCAGGATTCCTTCTGAGACGGCCCTGGGACCTGACTGGGGACTCCAGACTTTATGAGACAAAGATGCCAAGTCTGGCGCTACTGCAGCCATTCTGTGACCTGAGGACAATGATGCGCCACCGCACCTAAGCAGGGGAATGTGGCCGGGAGACACAGAGCCACCCCCGACGTTCTCTGTATAACCCTGTGACTCAAATCCCCAGTGGGGCCTCCTCACTGCTAGTCATTGTACTAACTTCCTCACGCTCCCGGAGGACAGTCTCACACCTTCTCCTGTTTCCCTGGGCCCCTTGTCCGCCTTGCTTCTGCTTCCCTGAGGACACAGAGCAGTTGGAAGAGAAGCTCCCGACCCAGGTGCTGCTGTGCCCTCCTGTTCCCGCCCGGAGCAGGCCCTTTGCTCCCCCCCCCCCCCGCCCCGGGGACGGGCTCCACGGTACTCCCTCCTTCCCCCCCCCCAACCTCACTTCCACATGGCTACCGATGTCCCAATTCTCCACTGAGTCGCAGGAAAATTCTGGAAACATGACCACATATGGACCCCGGCTGTCTGCTTTCTCGCCTTCCGTGATGTCCTCGGCCCGCTCCCGGTCCCCCACACGGCCCTGAAGACCTGTGTCTGGCGGCTTCCACTGGCCGTGCCCCGTCCGCACCTGCTCGCCCTCTCCGCGTTCCCAGGAGCAGCCCCCCACCTCCGCTCTGTGGGCTCCTTCCCCGGCGGGAGCTCAGCGGTGTCCGGGGGGGCCCGGCGCCTCTCAGGGACGTTCAGTGATGCGGTTTCTGTGTGGCGTGCGGCCCTGGGTGGTGGGACGGGGGCAGGGGCACCTGGGCTGTGGGCTTGCCGCCTGCAGGGTTTGCAGAGCACAGGGACGGAGCTGCGCAGGACGTGGCACGGGGCAGAGACGGCGCGGGACCTGTCACCCGCACCGTGCTGGCAGGCACCAACCCTCTGCCACCTCCTCAGCCAGAATACTGTTGATCGTTCACACAGCTGAACATTTGGGCCATAATCGTGTAAGCTGCAAACGGCGCCAGTGATCCTGTTTGCCCGGCACCGGGCCAGGGCACATTCTAGAATGACTGCTAAGCACCGTCTGCCAAGCCCGGGAACTGTCTGTGATTAACAGTCCGATTGCGACGCTGCGCGGGTGCCAGTGGGTTATGGGCACGAGTTCCCGAAACGCCCAGGCCAGCCTGCTTAGCGCCGGGAACTGGCAGGTCCGGGTGCACTGGGCTGTAAGCACCACCCAGCCTGGCCGGCGAGGCCCCCGGGGAGCCCACGGGCCGTGGCCCAGGAAGGGGGGTGCTGTGCCGGGCACGCATCGGGCTGTCCCGGCGCCTGTGGGACCTGGCAGCGCCTGGCGGTCATCCCCGCAACCCAAGGCCCATGGGATGTCTGCACATCTAACAACCGTCGGGAGGGCGCGCACCACGGAGGTGGGGGGCGGCCGGGAGGCCTGACTGTAGCGTGGGCCGTGGCAAGGCCACAGGTGAGGACACAGGCGAGGTGGGATAGGAAGCGGTCCCCCGCTCTGCGCTGCGGGGACAGGGCGCCGGTCCTTTCCGGGGCTTGTCCTCTCTGCGCGGACGGGGCCGTCATGTGCGCGCAGCTCTGTCTTGACCCTTGTGGCCCCAGGTGTGCGAATGTGGCTGCGTCCGGCAGGGTCAGCGACCACACGTGGTGGGGGGGCTGCCAAGCGCCCTCCCCTGACCTGCGCGAGCCCAGACCCAAGGCCAGAAACAGAACCGTGGGCTCGCCGCCTGTGGGGAGGGAGCCCTGTCTGAGCACTCGAGCTCGCGGGGTTTGGGGCCACTGCTCCCGGGCGAAGCCTCTCGATGATGAGCGTCGGGCGATCAGCGCCCCACCGGCCCTCCTCCCCTGCCGCCCACGACCCCGCGTGGACCTCGCTTCCTGCTGGACCACGCGGGAAACGTGCACGTGCCTGCACGGTTGCCTGGGGCCTGTTTCCTCGTCTCTGACCCAGGCCGCGAGCGAGAAGGAAGGGTTTTCTTGATGAGCACTCACAGCTGGAGTTCCCGAGCAGCCGTGGACACTCGGCCCCCACAGCCAGCGAGGCACAGTGTCAAGGCCAGAGCCTTGGCCAGGGCGGGTGAGTGTGGCCTCCTGGCTCATCAAAGACGGGCCGAATGGCGTTTCAGAGATCAAGAGACCATTGACCCCAGAGTGCGCTGTGTTGGGCTGTCCATCCCCTGGCCCTCCAGCTCCCCGGGCTTCTGCTCCTCAGCTGGCAAATGGGCTGATGCTTCCAGGCCCTTCCACTGGCCTTGAGAGCAGGAGGTGCGCCAGCCCGTGTGTAAGGACTCTGAAAGCTGATGGGGAGCATTGTTGCTTCGCAGGTGGTGGGTCCCTGATCCAGTGACGGAGAAGGTTAATGTCACTGCCACCTGCCCCCGGTGTCAGGAACGGCCCCAGTCCCTCGCCCGCGTCCCTGAGACCACAGCTCTAGGGGCCCGTGTGCGTGCGTGCGTGTGTTTAGGCAAATGTGGAAGAAGAGCTTCATAATAAGGCAAAAGCTGATTATATTCATTTAATCTTTGTTAAAAGCATCACAAATGATTTATTGATTTTTAAAAAGGAAAAATAAGAAAGAATTTTTCGCATCTTTGTTATGTGCATATACCAAGTATAGGTGCAGCCCAGTGGAATGAAGCATTAGCTGCCCACGGCAGACCACACCGTATTCCCAGGCGCCTGTATACACCTGTCCAGCAAATGTGCAGAACCGCAAATGTATACCCAGATCATCCATAGACCTACATGTTGATCTATATGGTTATGGGGATGGACACATATAAGGTTATGTCAGATGCCACCTGATTCCCGGGCTCTTGGGTCCACACACTCAAAATAGTCTTAATAGAAATAATAAAATACAAGAAAAACACAAATAACTAAGGGAGAAAAAGAAAACAACAATAACCCTACCCAAACAGCAGAGAGAATGAAGTCGAGTGGTCAAAGAAGGTCAGAGGGTTGTCACCCGTAGGCACTGGTGAGCTGGGGGGAGGGTGGGGGACTGTGTCCAGGGGGACTCCATGCTGACCTTGACCTTGGACCTGGATGGTGCTGACAGGTGTCTGACCCTGTGTGTCTGATGCTCGTGGGGCAGGCTGGGTGGGGGCAGACGGCAGGACACAGGGCTCCCTAACTGGTCTTTGGAGACTGCTAACGGGCTGGGGGAGGTGGTGGCAAAGGTCCGGAGAACCCCGGCCTCTTCCCACACCGACCACACCAGCAAACACGTCCCTGGGTCCTCGGGCCCCAGCCCTTCCCCGAGGAGGGTCTTGAGAACAACTTACAGGGTGACCTCTGGAGTGGGGCCCAGGAGCCCCAGCTGGTGAGCAGGTGGCCTCCTCCACCTGGCATGTGATGCACTGTGACCCCTTCCTCCCCCGGTCTCAGAGTCCCTGCTTGTAACACACAAAGACTGAAGGACTCCTGCATGTGGGGGGCTGTCGTGGGTGTGAGGGTGCGTCCCTGGGCCCCCCCTCCTGCAGGCCATGGTCCTCTTGTAGGGGACGTGGGATAATGCCCCGTGAGGCTGCATTCTGGACTCACCAGCAGCCAGGGAGCGCCTCGCCGGGGCTCTGGTGTCCCCATGTCCTAGGGAAAGGCCCTGGGCCACCGAGAGCCCTGCCTGGGAGGGGAGAGGAGGAGGGGTAGAGGGAGGGTGAGGAGGGGAGAGGGACAGGGGGAGGCAGAGGGCCGGAGGGAGGGAGGGAGGAGAATACTGACTTCCGGTTTCAAGGCAAAAGGTGAACATCTCTCCCCATATATTCACATGTGTAGACTGAGGCTAGCGTCCCTGATTCTAGGCATCTGTGAGTGAGCGGAATCGCTGCACGGGGCTGGGGGGGGGGGGTGAGGGGGGGCAGAGGGCTGGTCCCTGGGGCACCTCTGCTATGGTCTTGCTGTGTGACTTGGGGAAAATCACGCCCTCTCTGGGCCTCAACTTCTCCATCTTCAGAATGAGGGGCGCACTCCTGGATGGCCCTTCCCGCCTGCCATCCAAAACCTTGGCTAGTCTGGGGGCTCCTACCCGGGGTCCTCAAACTGTTGGGAAGCACAGGACCCTTGGCGCATCTCTGGGGGGGGGCCCGCCACACCCGGCGGAGGAGGAGACCCTGGCGGCGGGTGGGGAGCCTGGAGAGTGTGAGGGCCATAGGGGGCCGGGGCGGGTGGGGGGCAAGCTGGGAGAGCGCTGGGCCCTCTGGGCCCCAGGGATGGAGCGGAGCCAGGAGAGGCAGGGGAGCTGGGCCCTTGAGAAACGGTTCCCGAGAACGGGGGCTCTGCGGATGGCCGCTGCCCGGCCATGAGACTGGGAAGGGGGCAACCCCCCAAAACGCTAACAGCTGCCTAGAGAGGTGTTTACAACATCTGCAGTTTAAAAGGAGGGGGACAGAGGAAGGCGCAGAGGGCGGTGTTGGGAGGGCCTGGGGCGGAGGCTTTCTGGATTCTGGAGGGCAACAGAGGAAGGAGGCCATGCGGGTAGGAGCCGCCCTCCTGGGGGTGATGAGCAAGAAAGCAGGACTCCGGCGCCCTCTGCGGGCGCCCTGTGCGGGGACAGGGCCCACGGTGCAGAGTGACGGGCAGCCAGGGCAGGCTGGCCTCCCTGTCTCCGGGGCGGCCGGGCCTCGTGCTGGGGCGACGGGGTGTCAGCAACAGGGGCAGCCACGCAGGGGGCCAGGGGCAGAGAAGTGCCCAGAGTCGGGGTGGGGGCGCCGTGGGCCTGGTGTCCAGGGGATCAGGGGCGGGGGGGGGGCGGCGCAGTGTGCCCCCGTGCGTCTCGTGGGCTGGGCGGGCGTGAGCTGAAGACAGGGGACGTCTGTCACCGTGCGTGGGGACAGCTGGAGGAAGTGGCGCTTCCGCAGGTTTCTGAGGGGATGCGGGTCCCAGCACCGGTGCCCTCCGGGGTTGAGACTGCGCAGAGGAGAGTGTCCCGGGCGCGGGCATACGGGGACATCAGCTCACCAGGTAGCTGTGCATCTCTCGGGAGTTGATACTCAGGACCACGCCGGAGTGATTCCCTGAGAAACAGACAGGCCCGCCCGTGAGCACAGGCCCCCCCCCCACCGCCGCCGCAGAGGGTGCCACGCAGCCAAAGTGTGGCCGCTTTCCAGGGTCCTTCCGCCGTGCAGGTGGGTGCCAGAGCACGCCGCTGGGCAGTGGGGGTCTCCATCTCCTGGGTGCGTGACAGGGTGGGTTCTCCCGGTGCCGTCGCAAGCAGTGGACCCCGGCAGGTCTCGGGAGGGGAGGCCAAGGCTGACCTGCGGCGGGGTGGGCTGGGGCGGCGGCAGCAGGGGGCTGCAGGAGGCGCTGCAGGACATGGCGTGGGGAGGCCCGGAGAGGCGGGAGACAGAAGGGGCGCGGTGACGTCAGAAACGCAGGCCTTAGCTGGGGGCGGGGGGGGTCCTGGGTGGGGGCTGCCACGGCAGCCTGGGAGAGGGGAGGGGGCTGACCTGGAGCACTGCCCGCGCGCTGCGTCCCGCCACCCCACAGGCTCGGGGAGAAGGCGGCACCTGCCGGGCGGAGCGTGCAGGGCTCATGAGCCCGACCTGCTGGCTGAGACCCTTGTCAAGGCCCATCACCTTGTGGCCTTGGTTTTGCCATCTGAAACGTGGGCATCACAGCACTGCCCTTCATGGACCGCGTGGGGATTACATGGGAACATGCACCTGGCGCATACTAAGTGCTCGATTAAAATAACCTGTTATTATTATGCTCCTATTGTTCTTCAGGAGCTTGAGAGCAAACAGGTGCCACAGGCAGGAGAGCAGAGCTCGGGTCTTCCCGGGGACACCCACACCCTCCGTCCGAGGCTGGGAAGCCCCAGGTCCGCTCAGAGCCTCTGCGGCCGGTCATGGGGTTGAGACACCAGCTGCATGAAGGTGGGGACCGGGTGACGTGGGAGGCAGCGTGGAGCCCCAAGCACGAGAGAGATGGGTGGAGGGCCCATGGGGGTGCACAGGGATGGCACCCCGAGCCTAGGGGCTGCAGTGCTAGGGGAGGGCACAGGCTTTGGAGCAGCAGAGCTGGGCCTGAATCCCTCTCTCATCAGCCAAGTGACTCGGGCAGGCTGAGTGACCGCTCTGAACCTCAGCTTTCTCATCTGTCCAATGGCCTGGCTCACGGCAGCCGCTCAGCCCAGGCCCAGCATGGAGCCGGTGCTCAGGATGTCAGAGCTGTTGTGATGTCCCAGGAAGGGGCAGACACCGCTCCCGGGGAGCACCGAGGGACTGGAGCAAGGGTGGGGGTCCTCTCCCCGGCCACCCCGGGGTGAATGACTTCTCTGAGCGTCACCTTCAACCACTGACAAAGTGCGGACTCTGATTTCCGCCTCTCCCAGCTCTGAGGGCATATGCCAGACACAGAGAGTGGGAGGTCACGGTACTGACCGCGGGGCGCACGGTGCTGACACCTTCATGGCGCCTCCCGTGCCGCCGGGCTCTGGCTGCTGGCCTGGGAGAGGTGGGGACCGGCCGCCGAGAGACGGGGTACAGGCAGGACGTGTCATGCTCCTCATACGGTGTGGCCCGGGCCCTCCCCACCGAGGGTGGAGACCGTGTCTCCCCGCCCCTGAAGATGGACAGACTCTGTGGTTGCCTCGACCGACAGAGCAAGGCGCAAGTGACAGGGGTGACAGTCATGGGGGGCGACGCGGCTGCCACCGGCTGGCTGGGCTCTATAGGTGCTCTGAGGACGTGGCCACCACGCCGTGTGGGAGCCTGAGCCACACGGAGAGGCCGCGGCAGGCGTTTGGGGGGACAGCCCTGCGGAGAGCACAGCTGACCGCTAAGTCAATGGCCCAGGCCGAGCGCGGAGGCCCGGAGGTGACTCGGGCCACTGTCAGTGCCACCTCAGGAGAGACGTGGGGGAGAAGCCCCGGGCTGCGAGGGTGAGACCGCAGTAGCAGAGCACCGTGTCAGCCGCAAAGGGCGGTGCCTCATGTCCCCAGACCCCCCTTTAAGCTCCGGTCGTGCCCTCGTCAGACGGAGGGGACAGCGCCACCGTCCACCTGGGCCTGGGTCCTGCGCCCTTAGCTCGCCAGAGGCGGCCAGACGGGGACCCGCAGGAGGGTGGGGAGGGGGGTTTTCAGGGCGGGCGTTACCTAGAGTCTGCGAGTCGAGATCATCATCTATAAACTCCTCACCCTGGATGACGCTCTGGACGCCCTGGCCGTGGCTCACGGGGCTCGTCATTTCCTGCTCCTTCTCATTGTGCATCTGGGCATACACGGTCCTCCCGGGGCGTTTCCTGCGGGGCAGAGGAGGGGCTCAGGGGGCTGTCCCACCAGGGCCGCTGGGCCCCGGACCACTCCTGTGCGTGGTGCAGACAACGCTCCTGGATCTCCTCTCCTGCCCCTTCTCTGCTCCAGACCACCTCCTCCAGGAAGCCCTCCCTCCTGTGAGCTCCCACAGCCCTGGATTTCCCTCGGCCCCAGTGCACGGGTGCGCCTTGTCTGGCTCCCCCGGGGACTGGACTGAGGTCTTATTGCAGGGAGGGGGTGTTTTACTGTCTTTAGTCCCCCGTCATCCGGTTTGTGAGGGAGCAGTGTCCTGGGCGCTGACGGGGTGGGTGGGACATGCATTCCCATGGCACACGGGGTGCCCACCCGGCTCTGAGAGGGGCTTGCTGAGTCCCGTCCAGGTCCTGGGGCTGTGTGGTCCCGATTTCCTGTCCCTCTAGAGTCAGAGGGAGAGGAGGCCGAGGGCACAGGCCCCTGCGCCTGTGCTGGGACTGGGCTCGGGGTCCCCGGGCCAGGCTCCTCCGCGTCCGATGCCTAGTTAGTCTGAGACCCCGAAAGAGCCCATGGTCCCCGAGAAGGGGCGGCCTCCCTCCGACACTGCTCTCCAGGCCCGGCCAGTCCTGCAGGAGTGCAGGGTGCAGACCGCTGAGGGCGACGGAAGGGGGCACATGCTACCTCCGGCTGGAACCCTTACAGGATGACTCGTTCCCCCCAGAACTCATTTCCCTCTGCTGTGGCTCCTGTACCCCGAAAAGGCCCTGACCCTGAGGGAGGATGAGAAGCTAGCCCCTGCCGGCTCCAGGGGACAGCACGAGCGAGAAGTCAGCCTTTGGTGGCTGTGAGCCTCGGAGCCCTTGGGGCTCTTTGTTACAGCAGCCGAGCCACCGCCAGAAACCGAGCCCGCTCCCTGGAGCCCCCACAGGCCACGTCCAACCCCAGGGCCTCGGGGCCAGCGGGGCACTTCCCTGCGACCGGGCACCTGTCTGCTGTGCTCGCCTTCCCTATGGGATCGGTGCTCTGGGGGTGCACACTCGCTCCCGGGCCCGGGCTCCACCGTTTCCATGGCGACCCGCCCCACCCGGGGAGCGCGACCACTTCACCAGCAACACTCGGCGTGCCGGGCGGCGGACCAGCACGTACCCCTCACCCGTGGCCGGGGCACCTTCTGGGCCCCCTCGGCGCCCTCCCTCCTCCCCTCCTCCTCCCTCTCTTCCTGTTCTTTGCCTCCTTCCCACCCGCCCCCCGGCCTTAGTCCCCTTTTACAGGTGAGGAAGCTGAGGCCTGGGGAGGGGATGCCGTAGAGTGGTCAGCGGCAGGGCAGGAGTCTGGACGGGGCCTTGCGCTCAGCGTGAAGGGTGCCTCAGGGCAGAGACCCGGACGGGGCAGGTATGGCTGGAAGGCTCTCCCTTTGGCTGAATCTCTGCAAATACACAGGACGCCCGGCTCCCACACACACTTGCACAGTAGGGGGAGGCCTGGCCGGACACTGGCCTGTAACGCCCTGGGGAGAACCAGCGCGCCCATTCCACAGTGCAGGAAACCAAGGCTGTAACACAGGTCCCACCTGGCAAGGCCACACCCCCGTGGCCTCTGAGGGAACCTGAGTGTTGAAACAGGCTGGAGCAATAAGAAGGGAGTGGGGGTGGGGAGCAGGGACGCCCCTTCACTGGGGGGGGCGGGGGGGGCTGCCCCGCGTGTGGGGATCAGCCGGATACCCGTGCGGGTGGCGGGGCTGCGACCGGCACCACGCACATCCGGGGCAGGAGGAGACGGCAGAGCCTTGAGGCTGAGAGCAGACTCTTCAGATGGAGACCACGGGGACCCCTGCCTCAGTCAGAATCAAGTGGTCAGCAGCTCTCCACCTGGCCCATGCAAGGGTGATCCAGAGAGGCCGTGGAGGCAGAGGGGGGCGTGCACCTGCCTCTCAAAGGGCCAGGGGCTATCTTTTATCCATCTGGAGACCGGGCCGCTCAGGGGGGTGCGGGAGGGGCCTGGCCAGCGAGGGAGCCCCTCTGCCCCAGCCCGGAGTGAGCTGCAGAGCGGGCACCTGCAGTTACAGTCCTGGGGCTCGGTCCCTACCGGCTGGAACCTGACGCTGTTTTGGGGTCGGGAGGGGCCCCGGCTTCAGCACCAGAAATCCCGGTCTCAGATGCCACTTCCTAGCTGTGACAAATCCCGCTTTCAGAGGGGCCGCCCTCCAAGGCGGGGTGGACCTGAGGGAGGTAAGGCTGGGAATATGCCGGCAGAGAGGAAGGTGGGGTTGGAAGATGCTCGGGGCTTCGTGAGCCGCTGTCTCCCACCCACCGTCCTGGGGCGGGGGCCATTCAGAACCCAGAGCGGCCTACACGAGTGCCCATCCCCTGCAGCCGCTGCCCAAGGCCTGACCTCGTGCCCAGCCTGCCAGGTGGCCTTGCCTTTTGAACTTGTAGAGGATGAACGCGCCCACTGCGAAGAGTCCGATGACCAAGAGGACCGCCACTGCCCAGTAGCCGCCAGTGCCTCCCAGCCTTTGCGAGTCTGCAAGCAAAGCAGCCGGTGGTTTGGGGGGGGGCACCCGTCCCCTCCCCGGTCTCCCGGGACAGAAAGATGGTCTGGCAGGTTCTCCGGGTAGGTGTGGGCAGGTCTCAGGGAACCCCGAGCCCCTGGGCCCCTTGGACTCCCACTGTGTACCCGTGGGGCCCTGGGCCTTCCTTCTGGAAGCGGACAGAACCCCTCTGTGCACACTTCTGCCGGCGTGCGGCAAGCCTGCCCCGTTTCTCGATGGGCACCATGTGTCTCCAGAGCAGAGGGAAGCTCCTCAGCTTCTGCAAACATGCTTGCCCAAAACAGGAAAGGTCACACTGCGACCGGTGGGGGCGGGGGGCCGAGGCCATCCGAGACCCTAAATGTCCATGTAAACGAAAGCCAGTGCTTGCTTGGTGCTGCATTTGCGCAGAGAGCGAGGCCCTTGGACCTGACCCGGTTGTAAGCAGAGGCGACCACCCAGGCAGGAGGAGCCCTCTGCCCCCAGTCCCCGAAGTAACAGGGGCCGGGATGCACGTCCACCCCACCCTGCAGGGGCAAGCCTGGGCCAGGCCGGGGGAAGCGCCTGGCCACTCACCTGTGTCCGTGTCCCTCATGGTCACCAGGACCCGGACCCCGCCCCGCAGAAGGAAGCTGATCTTCTGTGCCTTCAGCACCTGCTGGATGGCAGTGAGTCTCTGAAAGCAGGAGGGGGAGAGTGAAGAGGGTCTTCTGGAACCCACCGGAGGGAGTGGGGAACTGGGCAGATGTCCACGCTGACTCTCCAGAGCCAAGGGGCTGGGGGGGGGGGCACTCAGCCTCCTTGGGTCTCGGTCTCCTCATCTGTAACATGGAAATACTCACCCATCAGCCAGCTTTCACCAAGAGCCTAAATGGGGCACAAAGGTGACCCAGCCAGGGCCTAAGCGCTCTCATTTTGGTCGGGACCAGAGTGTGGTGAAGCTGGGGAACCCAGAGGTGCTCCAGGAGGCCCCCAGGCCTGGCAGTGGTCAGGGAAGGCTTCTCAGAGGAGGAAGACCAAGCAGAGAACGAGATGGGGACGGGACAGGTGACCCAGGCAAGGAAGTGACCCCACACGTGAGGGAGAGCCGGCCCAGGAGATGATGTGGAGGGGGCAGGGGTGGGACATGTGGTTGGCTTGCCGTTTCACGAGGGAGTCTTCCCCGTGCTCAGAAGGGAACCAACTGGCCCTTGTGGGTGCTCAGAGGTCATTCCTCCAACAGGTGGGTGTAGAGGCATTGGGGAAGGGGGCCTCCCAAGGGATGGCAGTCCCCAGCACCCCCTCCCAGGTGCCTTGGGGGCCAAACTCAGTCTCCATGCACAGCGTTTTAGCATCTGGTGTTCCCTGGGAAAGAGGAGTCCACATCGGGGACCGTGACCACGACAAGCCAAAACAGCCCCGGATTTGAAGGGTCCAGGAAGGCACATGGCTCGCACTGCCGGAGACCCCAGCACTTCTCTGTTTCGAGGGTCGATGTGAGGCTTCAAAGGAACACCTCGTGGGATGCCTCCAGCCCCGTGCCCAGCGCCCAGCAAGGGCCAGGGGGCTACCGTGCCGTCTGTGGCCAGAACGAGTCCCTGTGATTTTTCACCGACCTCGGCCCGAGGCTTACTCTCAGCACTCAGGACAACGGGGGTGGGGGCGCCCCTCTGTCCCTCCTCCGCCTCCTTCCAAATCTCTCCTAAGCGCCCACACCTGACTACTGCAGAATTAGCTCATCTGCTCGCCAACTCGGCGGGGCAAGAGTGAGGGGGGCCCCCGAGCCCCGCCGTGCCTTCCCCAAGCTGTGCCAAGCCTCTACGGTCAGCTCCCCATCTGAGAAATGGGTACAGTCACTCTCCAGCCTCTGCCATCCCACCCCCAGAGACCCCCGCATCGGCAGGGCCTGGGGGCTTGGCAGGCCTGGGCGCCCCCAGGTGCAGATGCAGATGCCCCTTGGGAAATGCTAGGGGTCAGGCCCACACAGTTACGTGTCTACCAGGAGGCAGCCTGGGCATGGTGGGCCTGCAGCCAGAGCGACCGTGGGGCTCCGTGTCCCCTCTGTCCTTACTGATGCGCCGCCCACCGAGCCTCACTTCCCTCGCCTGTAGAAGAAGACGTGACCGCCTAGCCCCAGGGGTGCCGCGGGCCTTGCTGCCCCTGCTCAGTGCTGGTCCGTCTTCCAGATGGCCTCCATGAGCATCTGTCTCACGACTAGTCTGGGGGTAGCTGAGCTTCTGACTCAACCTTTTTTTTTTTTTTTGAGATAACATGTACTTTCTTCAAGTGCACAATTCCACGGTTTTTGGTATATCTGCAGCTGTGTGACTATCGGCACGATCTGATTCCAGAACATTTTCATTCTTCCTTCCAGAAACCGGGTGCCCGCCCCTCCCACCCCTGGCAACCACCTCCGCCTTCTGCCTCCGTGCACTGGCCTGTTGTGGACAATTCCATCAACGCAGTCGTGCAGCAGGTGGCCTCCGGGACCGGCTTCCCTCCCTCGGCACCCTGTTCGCGGGGTTCGTCCAAATGGTAGCAGGTGCTAGAGCTCCCTTGTTTTTTACGGCTGAGTAAGGTTCCGTGGTGCGCGGGGACGCATCTTGTTCACCCACCCCCATTGAGGCACGTGTGGCCACTCTGGGCCACTGTGACCCTCCGTGTGCGCGTGCGCGCAGACGAAACAGCCGCGGTGCCCCGGGGCCACGCCCCGGGGGGCGGAGCTGCCGCGCCCTCTGCTAACTAGGCCCTACCCTTTCGGGGAGCAGCGGACGGCGGGGGCTCCGGGGTTCTGGCAGTGCAGGAGGGGTTCCCGGTTCTGCACGCGACCCCGCTTGCTGTCTGTTTCGGGGACAGTGACAGCTACCCTGGGGGCGTGAAGTGGCTCCGACTTATCTTTGGGTCCCCATCCCCGGCTGCCACGCAGTGGGTCCTCCGCCCCTGCAGATGAGGGCGACGATGGTGAGCTATTTGGAAGCTGGGCTACGCAGTGAAGACATTTGCTGACTACATGGGGGCTGAGTCCTGCTCTGTCCTGAGACCCGCGCCGTGGGAGTCCACGGTCCTCACAGCCAGCTTGGGCTGGGGTGACCAGCGCCAGCCAGCAGAATGGGAAAGGAGGTGACGCATGTCCCCCTGCAGGGTGGTCTGGCCGCGGTGCCCTTGTGCCTCCCCAATCCCCAAAACAGTGACCTTGGAGGCCCCCCGGGGCCAAGGGGGGCAGCCACTGACGAAGGAGGGCCAGCTGCCTGTGCTGGGCAGTGATTGGCGAGAAATGGGCCTTTCCGTGGCCACTGAGACCTCCGTGCTGGTTGTGAGCCCCCCCAGCCCCCGGCACTAGGCCGCGAAGCCCGGGCAGTGCAGGGAACCTGGGTCCCGCGGACGCGGGAGATACCTTGTCACTGGGGAGGCTCCTCTTCCTTGTGGGCCGGGGAGGGGGCAGGAGCACATGCAGGTCAGCCAAGGTGGGCAGTCCCGGCTTTACAACGGTCACCAGCAGCTCCTCAGGGACACTGGTCTCCTGCGGGGACACAGACGAGCCACTCTGACCCACCTGCCTCCTCTGTCCCCTGCCGCACTCCAGGGCCCCTAGGAATACCCTCTCTCCACTCTTGGCCCGTCCAAGTGCTGGCCGTCTGTCCTGCGAGCTATTCCTGACCCCTGCACACACGGGGATGGCCCCAGGACGCCGTGACCACATTCCACCTCCTGCAGCCCTCCTGGTCCCTCCGCTCTTCACCCCCGACACCAGCCTCCCCTGGGCCAGGCCTGCCCCCTCTAGTCCACTCCTCACACCGTGGCTAGGATAACTGAGCAGGCCCCTCTCTGGCTAGTGTCCTTCCAGATGTCAGGGCTCCTGATCATACAACCCCTTCAACCCACAAAGCTCAGCTTCTGCAGGTCCCTCTGCCTCCTGAGAATCCCACTCCGTGCACTTTCATCTGGCAAACTCCTATTCACCCTTGGATGCCCAGGAGAGTATCACCAGCATTATTAACGGACCGAGGGGAGTCATGGCCACAGCCGGTGGCAGCCATGGATGACTGTAGGGGGCAGGTGTTTCTGCCCGCCCCGAGGCCTCTGCCTGCTCTCGGTGAGCTCCTCGGGGGCGGCAAGTACACTGACTCCTCTCTGTCTCCAGTGTCCGGCCCAGAAGAGAAACTCCGTGAATAAATGAAAGTTACATTCAGGAGATTCTGGGCCAGCAGAGGACAGTGACCGCGTCCTGGACAAACAACTGGGGCTCACTCGATGTGCATGGAGGAGGCAGGCCTGTCCCTCCCCTGCAAGGTGGCGCTCCAGCCACAAGTCCCCTAGAGCCAGGGCAGCGGGCCCTACGTCCCCCAACCACCTGGGCAGCCAGCCTGAGGCTGCGTCACTGACACTGAGGGCAGCCCCCCCCGCCCCCCCCAGGCCCGCCGGGGGGGTCCAGGCTCCCCCACCCCCCCGCTTCTCCGGGGCGCCTGCAGGTGCTGGGCGGCACCTTGGAGAGCAGGCGGGTCACCACCAGGCCGACGTCCTCTCTCCACTCAGGGGTGTTGGGATTGTGCGCGTCCAGGTCCTTGGAAAACTGCAGAGGCACCACCTGGAACTGGTCTGAAAAGAGGCAGCGATGGGCGAGCAGGTCAGTCCTGGGCAGTGGGGCTCTGCCCGCCGCAGGAGGCCCCCCCGTCCTGGATGGCCCAGGACCGCCACGATCAGACCCCGTGGCCCGCTTTTGGAAAACGAGAGTCCTCCCTGTGACGGCAGCTGCTTGCTCCGGGCAGGGCCCCTCTCACCGACCGGCACCAAGTAGTGATCACTGCAGCACCAATGACAAGGATGAACAGTGCCCACCGGGGAGGGAGGGCCTGGCCCGTACACCGTGAGATCTGCCCTCTCACTCTCAAGGACGTGCACGCCCCATGAGGCTGGGTGTCCATCCCCCAGGGACCCATGGACTTCACTGGGCTGGTCCCCCCACCAGAGTAAGAGTCCTGCGAGGGCAGAGGCCACACCTTCCCTTTCCTGCACGTGTCCCGGGGCCCCCACCTCACTGAGGCCCACTCCAGAGCCACCTGCCAGTGGCTCGGGGCTCACTGTACTCTCTCCATGTTCCTCCCGAGCCCCAGGTTTCTCTCTTGGGAAATGGGAGGAGGCCCGAGGGACACGTGCTTTGTGAACAGAGAACTCGGCATCTCACAGTGGGGTAGGGGTGACTATTGCCGAGGTCTGAGCTCAGGGCCCTGTGCACACGTGTTTGTGAATGCAGGAACAGCCAAGGGCAGGCCGGCTAAATATTTAACTGATGGCCGTGGTCCACGGGAGAGGCTGTTCTCAAAGCCTAAAGGAGGTTTCACTGGTGTGATGACGAGGCCAACAGCACACAGGCTGGGGGGGCGGGGTCTCTTCCAGGCTCAGGATGAATCTCCTATGGTAAACATCTCCCGCGAGGGCCTTGGGGCCCCCAGTGAGCACCAGTAAATGGGGTGCGGATTCAGAACTGAGTCTCAACAAAGGCTGTGTTACGGGGCTCAGAGGACAGGTGGTGGGAGAGGTCAGGGTCCTGGGAGGCATCGCCGGGTGACCGTGACACATCACTCAGTCGCGCCCCTCTCTGTGCTGTGTGAGGCCCACGAGTGCCAGCCACGGACACAGAGACATGTCCGTGTTCCTCTTCCAGATGGGGAAACTGAGGCTGAGGAGTCGGGGAGCGTCTGGGCTGTGTTCACGGGCTCCTCTCTCTAGCCTGCGGCTGCCCAGCATAACCAGGGTGTCTGCGGCTTACAGTCCCCATGTCACCCAAACCCGGGGCTCCTGCGAAGGACGAGACGTGCTGCCCGACCCGGGAGAGGGTACTCACCCAGCACGCGGACCACCTTGGAGTCCTGCAGCACTGAGCTTCCACAGGCCGCCTGCACCGTCACGCGCACGTCCCCCGTCTCTGCAAACTGCGTGGTCACGGAGTTCTCCAAGGAGAGCAAGGGCTGCAGGGGACACGAGTGGAGGTCAGGGCCGGGGGTGGCAGGCAGCCCCAATGGGACAGCCGGACCCATGGTCCCTCCCGCCGCCCAGGGCCTCACTGAGAATGCTCCCTCTTCCCTGCTCTGGTCAGGACATGCGGGCAGCACCAGGGGGCACGGGGAGGACCCCCCCACCCCCAGAGCCACTGGCTCTAAGCCAGCATAGCCTGGACCGAGGGTCCTGGTGTTCCCTTCCTTCCGGACCTGCCCGGATTGCTGGGCTGGAAGAAGCCGAGTTGTGATTCGAACCCAGAGCCTAGCACCTTCCTCAACCCTCTGCATTCCAGAGAAACACAAACTGGGGCCTCTGCCACTGTTGGGGTCTTTCTACTTGGGGTCTTTCTTCAGGGCTACAACCCACTGAATGAGGGAAGGATGGCCCTCTGTGGGTCTTGAGGGCCCGCAGGGTAAGGTTGAGCATCCCTGCCCACGGAGACCCTCCAGCCCTCCTACCAGCCATTGTCTGTGGCTCCCCGCTGCTTACAGGGTACAACCCAGGGCTCTGGGTGAGGCTTCTGACATCAGGTCCAGCCCCAGTGGCCCCCTCCTCCGTGAAGCCTTCCCTGACCACACCCAACACCCAGAATAGAAACGTCCTGATCTTCCCTGGAGCTCACAACACCTCACCCATCCCCTTCCTATGATGCTTATCACAACTCAGGTCACCTGCTTTGTTCACATCTCTTTCCCCAGGAAAAGGCCGGGCCTGGTCTGCTTTCTTCTGCGTCTGCCAGACTCAGAGCCGGACCCGAGCAGCGAGGGCTCCGGAAGAAAGGCTGGTGCGCGCTCGCCTCCGCTCCACACTGTCATACCCTGTGTCCTTCCGCCCAGTCCCCGGGGCAGGGCCCTGCCCCCCACTCTCAGCCAGGGCGGTGCCATGGGTCCCGGGGCCTGCGTACCTGCAGGCTGTGGCCGATCCACCAGTAGAAGACGGTGAGGTTGGGGTTCAGAGGCAGCAGCACAGCTGTGAGGTTCACCTCCTGATTGATGCCGACCACGGGAACCACTTCGAGGTGGAGGGCCTGGAGGGGGGCTGCGGGTCGTGGGAAAGGCTGCGGTTAGGGGACACCAGGGCCCTGGCTATTTCAGAGGGGGCTTCTTCGTCACCTTCATCACTTCCCCCCGCATCCCCACCCAGCCTACCACTGCACACACCGCCAGGGCCGTGGACCCGAGCCCGTCTGCCTGCTCCCCACCTGCGGGCTCGCCAGCCTTGGGGTCCCGTCGCTGCCCCAGGGGACTCCCTGTACTCCCCCGAGGACCAGGTTCTCTCTGCCCCGGGGGGGGGGGACTCTGGGCTTAAAGGGGCGACGGACTTACAGTTGACCTGGACAAAGAGAACGGCCTCGTCATGCCCAGCCACGTTCTCCGCCCTGACGGACACGCGGTAGACACCAGGGCTCCCGTAGCGGTGCCGGATGGGCTCCTCGGTCAGTGTGAGGTTCATGTACACGGCCTTGAAGCCGTCCCCCAGGTCCACTTGGTACTTGGTGGTCAGGACATCACCCTGCAGGAAATCCCGCGAGGCCACTTAGGAGGGACGGCGAAGCTGAGAGGCCTGCGGTGGCTCGCGTGCTCATCCCCTCGCTGCCCTCAAAGGACGCGGGGCCCCGGGCCCCCAGGCACCAAGCCCGCCCTGCCCTTGGGGCGGCCAGCCTGGCGTGCGGGGCTGCAGAGGGCAGACGGCCCGGGAGCCACAGAGACACAGGAGGATGGGGGCAGGGCCCAGGGCCAGGTGTGCCCGGCTGCAGAGGGAGCGGTCAGGGTGGCGGGCCGGCCGGCGGGGACAGCCACGAAGGCCTGAGCCAGGAGCTGGAGGGAGGGAGGCCCCCCGCACAGGCTGGAGGGCGTTCAGGAACATGGCCAGGAAGATCGCACATGGGAAGACTCCTAAGGCCTTTCCCTGAAAATTGGGAAAACATTAATTTCCCTTCTCAGTTGCTTCCTGAGTGTTTCTTTGATCCCATTCTCTGCAGAGCTGGGGTGCCGGTCAGACATGCAGGGTCAATGCAGTGTGATGCTCCCTGCACCTGCTGCCCCTTCCCCGGGTTTGAGCAGCACAGCACTGTCTGACGGCCTCAGGCCGCCCCCCCCCTGCCCCGCTGGTGAGCCAGCGCCCCCCCCCAACCACCGTTTCCTCACCGAGGCGCGGGGAAATCGAGGGAGGGAAACAGGAAACAGTATCTTTCTCCGCTTCACAGCAAGAAAGTGTTCTCGAGCTCCCCCTCTCCCCTGCCCCATCACCCCTTCCTACCGCCCTGTCCCTGCAGGAACGCCCTGAAAACCACTTCCTGCTGACCCAGAACGACACAGGATTCGCACTGACCATTTATGATCCTCTCATTCTATGCCTGCAGAGAAAACTTGACAAAGCCCTTTCCCATAAATCACGTTCACTTAACTTTCTCCACAGATATGTGGATGGTTGAACAGTGTTTGTGCCCCCAAATCCACGTGCCCCAGAACTCAGAATGTGGCCTTATTTGGAAATAGGGTCTTTGCAGAAGCGATTAGTTAAGATGAGGTCAGGCCGGAGTCGGACAGGCTCCCAGCCAGTGGCCATGTCTTTATAAGGAGAGGCAGGGGCTTGGGACACAGAAGAGATGGCCATGTGATGACAGGGCAGAGACCACAGCGACACAGCCACAAGCAAAGGGACTCCAGCGCCCCAGAAACTGATGAGACAGGGAAGAATCCCTCCCCAGAGCCTCCGGCGGGAGCCAGGCTCTGCCAATGCCTTTATTTCGGATTTCCAGCCTCCGAACCCGGGAGAGAACCACGTGCTGTCTTGTGCCTACAGCACGTGGTCACTGGGACCAACAGTTTACATGGCGTCCGATTGTCCCCACGTGCTGGGCCAGAACCGCGGGGCAGACTGGCTCACCGTCCAGGGCTCCTATGGACATGCGGCCTCACGGGAACCAGGGGACCGGGGTCTCAAGCCCGCCTCGCTCTGGGGGGCAGGGGCTTTGTGCAAGCTGGACGTACCTGGGAAGCCTGGTGGCTCCGAGGTGTGCGGGGCACCACCGTGTCCCTCGGGACCCCGTGTTCCTGCCGGTGGGCCACAGACGGATGCCCATTGAACGATTTAAACATTATACTTGGTTAAAATAACTTGTCATTTTCCCCATGATCAAAACATAGTCCAGCACCCACGCGACAGACAGCAAACACGCAGGCAAGGTGATCCACCCTGTAACCCCACCCCCGTGCCCTGCTGCATCTCGTGCCCGCTGTCAAGATGTGAACGTCTTATTCTGAGACAACCGCCAGTTCCCATGTGGTTTGTAGGGACCAAGACAAATCCCGTGTGCCCCGTACCACACGCTCGGAGCTAATGCTTGCCGAAACCAGAATGTCACAGCTAGGACGTGGACCTGGACACAGCCGGGGTGCAGAGCCGCCGAGCCACCGCCCACCCCGCCGTCACACCCCCGACTCATCTGTCCTCCATTTCTGCAATCATGTCGTCTCGAGAACATCCTATAAATGGAATCCGACAGCACAGAGTCACTGCGGTTGCCTTTTTCTCATTCAGTTTAACTCTCCGGAGACTCACCCGGGTCGTGGCACGTATCAGTCATCTGTTCCTTCTCACTGCGGAGTCGTGTCCCATGTGGTGGCTGCGCCACTGTTCGGGCAGACACCCCTCAGAGGATGTCTGGGTGTTCCCAGTTCCTGGCCCTTCTGCCATAAAGCTGCCGTGAACGCTCGCGTGCAGGGTTCTGTGTGGACACAAGTCTTCATTTCTCCGAGACACACGCCCAGGAGCACATGTGCTGAGTCATGGGGTGGTTGCGTGTTTAGTTTCTTAAGAAACTGCCCCACTGTTTTCCAGCGTGGTGGTCCCATCCTATGCTCCTGCGTATGAGGGATCCACGCATGGGGGTCCGGCCTCTCCGCACCCTCGCCAGCACTTGGTGGTGTCGCTGTGTCTTATTTGGGCCATTGTTGTGGGCGTGCAGTGACCCGTCATTGGGGCTGGATTCGCATTTCCTTATCGGCCAGTGAGGCTGAACGGCTTTCGTGGGCTCACTGGTCACCTGTCCGTCGTCTGCGATGAACCGTCCCTCCGTGTCCTTGACCTGCTTCCTACACAGAGCATTGTTTTCTTCCTGCTCTTTATGTGTTCTAGGTACCAGTGTTCACCAGATGCATGCTGGGTAAATATCTCCTCTGTAGCTTTCTTTTCACCTTCTCTACGGGGTCTTCTGCAGCACACAGGTGTGTCGCTCAAAGTCCAACTCACCAAATTTCCTTTACAGGTGATGCTTTCAGCGTCCACTCTACGAATGCTTGGCCTAGCCCTAGATCTGCATATTTTCTATATCTCTTTGCCAAAGGACTGATAGTTTTCCGCTTTCCATTGACCTCTGTGGTCCATTCTGAGCTGATCTGCTATCAGGTGTGAGGTACCAGCCGAGGCTCATTTTTACTGACAGTTTGTTTGCTGAGGACTGTCCTCCCTCCCCTGGGATGCTTTCGCTCCTGTGTCAAAATCAGCTGCACACTTCTATGTGGGTCTATTTCTGGGTTCTCTATCAGCTCTTATTTTTAAATCTCGGGTGCTTACAGAACTTGGCCCCCGCCCCAGATCCAGCTAGTTCCACACGCAGCTTGGCCTGTGCGTGAGGGCGGGTGGGTGTGACTTGTGTGTCAGTGTGAGTGGTTACGAGTGTGTGAACACGTGGTGAGGGCGTGTCCGAGTTTCTATAGTCAGTGTGTGAGAATGTGAGTGTGTGTGAGCGTGCATGAGTGTGCGTCCACCCCTACCCAAGCTCCCAAGCTCTCCCCCCGTCCATGAGGAAGCCAGCAGTCCTTATGGATAGGGCAGTGTGCTGGGAGACCTCTCTTGCAAGAGCATCTTTTGGTCACTCCAGCGACCCCATGCAATCAAGGCTGGGGACCACTGGGGCAGTGGGCCTGACTGGCCTGTCCTGTCCTGGCTTCAGCTAGGGACTCAGCAGATGGACCATGTTGCCCAGATGGAAGGCTCTAGGGGGCAGCAGATGGCCATTTTTCCTGGAAGTCTGTGCTAGAACTTGGGCAGCAGGTGGGTCCACTCTGAGGGTCCAGGGGCCCCACCTGGGGAGGGGGCATCGTCCTCCTGCCATGCCAAGCTGTGTCAGATGCCCAACCCCTGCCCCGGGGCCACCCCCGAGGCCCCGAGCATAAATGTCAGGACCAGGCTCATCCGCACAGGGGAGCACAGACCAGGCACTGTCCATGCGGAGCTCTGTCGCCTGTTACTGTGTGGCCTCGGGCCAGTCACTGCACGTCTCTGAGCCGGGGTTTCCCAGCTGGGCACACGGGTGCTCACACATACAGCTCCGTGCCCTCTGTCCTCAGTTTCCCTGTCTGCATGACAGCAGACATCAAAGACCTCTGTCATCATCTGGGCACCATATTTGGAAGGACGTGTGCTAAACAATGCACACGCAGTTATAAAGCTGAATTCGCTTCATTCAGCAGAGTTGTTAACCAAAGATCCGAGCGCCCAACGGAGCCCCGTGCGCAGACGGCCGGCGGTCCCAGGGCGGGTCTCCCTCCGGTGGGAGCTGGCTTCTCCTCTGTGCCATTCTATCGCTTTGAATTTCCTGCATGTCGGTAAGATTTTCTGATTTCTGTTTTTGGATGCTCTACAGGGAGTTTGCTACTTCTATGATCAGAAAAATAAGCATGCTGTATATTAATTTTAAATGACTAGAATAAAATACAAAACTTCGCAGCTGTTACCTTGGGGGGGAACAGGGTTTTTGCTGATATTTATATTCTTGAAATTTTAGGTGTTTTTCAAATGTTCTACCATGAGTATAAATTCTTTTTTAAGTCAGAAGAATACGTGACACTTGTACTAAAGAGAAAAAGAGAGAAAGTGGAAGACTGGGAGGGAATTTACATATTCGTATATATTATATAGAATTAAATCCATATCTATCATCTACCTTCAGGATTTATCTTTGGTTCTGGGATTTATAAGTAATAGTGTGTGTGTGTGTGTGTGTGTGTTTTTAATTTTCTGCTTTTCTTAAGATTCCAGATTAACTAAATCAATATAATTAGAGGTTTAACAAATTGCCACCCACAGGAACAAATAAATCTCGGAAGCGTCAGAGTCCAGTAAACACACTCTGCCGTGCACAGAAGGGTCCCCGCCACGTGTGCTGGTTGTACGGTGACCCCCCCCCCCATAGTCCACTGTCCTCTGCAGTTCGGATGCTGCTCGGGGCCTGGGGAGGGGGCTTCCGGCCTGCTCTTACCCCCTCAGCTTGGAAAACCCCTGCCGAGATGATTCTGCTCCAAACCACCTGGAAGCGGAGGGGACACCCCCCCACCCCCCACCCCCGTCCCCTGCTTCTCCGGCGGGAGTGGCCCAGTGGGGGTAGCACGCCGCGCTCACCTGCTCCTGCCGCACCACGAACAGGACGTCCTCTCTGGGCCGCACGGCCACCGCCTCGCCGCGGATGCTGACCTGCAGGCCCCGGGGCGGCGTGAGCGGGCACTGCAGCTGCGCGGGGCTCTGCCGAGGGTCCACACCGCCCTCACACACGTTGGACACCACCTTCCGGTACCTGCAGGCGGAGGGCGGGTCAGGGTCTGCACAGACGGCGGGGGAGGGCACGGGCCCCGCGGCCTGGCGGGGACTCGCCGGTGGCAAGGTGCGGCTCCCGGCTGGTGGCCTCCACACGGATGCCCAGGCTTCTCCTGGCCTCCCGGCCTCCTCCCGGCCCCACCAAGAGCCTTGTTGCCCCGTGTCAGAGCTGAGAGGCCAGGCGAGGTGGGGGGTGGCCAGCCACTTCCCTGTGCAGTCACAGGACTTGCGACAACCCTAACACTTGCTGCCCTTGTGGGCGAGGGTGTGACTGGGCACAGCCTGAATGCTGGGGCCTCACTGAGAAACGTGCCCAAGAGGGGCCGGGACTCGGCTGTGGCCTTGCCACCGCTGCGCCCCCTCGGGGCTCCCTTCCTCACCACCCGGCTAGAGGACACCTGATCCAGCGACTCCTTCACACCGCGTATTTGCTGGGGGACCAGTGGACCACATATAGCTGCTGCCCTTGCTGGGCAGACCGCCCAGGGCAGGAGGCAGACTGCACCACACTACCCCCCACATCGAGGTAAAATCACCGCCCACAAGCTCTGGGAATCAGTCCCTGAGTGAGCGGCTTTCAGCTGAAGTCGGAAGGGCGAGCAGGAGAGGGAAGGGCACCCAGGCAGCAGGACAAGCATGGGCAAAGGTCCTGTGGTGGTCAGCTGGAACCAGAGTGGGGAACAGGGCTGAGAGGAGGCTGGACAGGGGTTGGGGGGCAGAGACCATGGGCTCTGATGGACCTTTTATGTTTGTCGGGGGTGGCATCAACTGACTTGCCAATTGTGAAGCTCTCTAAGGCTACACCGGGACCCTGGGTCCATAAAACTAGCATCCTGCCAAAGAACCTGGCTCTGCCCACCTCCCTGAGCCTGGACCCCCACCCCCCGCCCCCATAGCTCAGCCACGGAGACACACATTCAGGGGTTTATCATGCAAAACACACTGGATTAATTCAGAAGAAAATACACTCTAAGAGCTACTCCCCACGGCACCTTGGTGCCCAGAGTGTGCACATGGTCTGATGTGCAACCCTTCACCCTTGATGTGGGCCCTCGCTCTGACACTCCTGGCAAGAGTCCCTGCTTGCCACACCCTAGTGAGTGCACCAGAGAGGCTGCTGTGGCTGATGGCTGGAGGGATGATGGGGGAATGATGGATGGAAGAGGGATGGATGGATGGATGGATGGATGGATGGATGGATGGATGGATAATGGATGAATGATGGATGGAAGGAAGATGGCTGGATGGCTGGAAGGGGGAATAGATGGATGGATGGATGATGGGTGAATGATGGAAGGATGGAGGATGGATGGATGGATGGATGGATGGATGGGTGGATGGATGGATGGGTGGATGGGTGGATGGATGGATGGGTGGATGGATGGGTGGATGGGTGGGTGGATGGGTGGATGGGTGGGTGGATGGGTGGATGGGTGGATGGATGGATGGGTGGGTGGGTGGGTGGATGGGTGGATGGGTGGGTGGATGGGTGGATGGGTGGATGGATGGGTGGATGGGTGGGTGGATGGGTGGGTGGATGGTGGATGGGTGGATGGGTGGATGGATGGATGGATGGATGGATGGATGGATGGATGGATGGATGGGTGGGTGGATGGGTGGATGGATGGATGGATGGATGGATGGATGGATGGATGGATGGATGGGTGGGGTGGGTGGATGGATGGATGGATGGATGGATGGATGGATGGATGGATGGGTGGGTGGATGGATGGATGGGTGGGTGGATGGATGGATGGATGGATGGATGGATGGATGGATGGATGGATGGATGGATGGGTGGGTGGATGGATGGATGGGTGGATGGATGGATGGATGGATGGGTGGGTGGGTGGATGGATGGATGGGGATGGTGGATGGATGGATGGATGGATGGATGGATGGATGGATGGATGGGTGGGTGGATGGATGGATGGGTGGGTGGATGGATGGATGGATGGATGGATGGATGGATGGATGGGTGGATGGATGGGTGGGTGGGTGGATGGATGGATGGGTGGGTGGATGGATGGATGGGTGGATGGATGGATGGATGGATGGGTGGTGGGTGGATGGATGGATGGGTGGATGGATGGATGGATGGATGGATGGATGGATGATGGGTGGATGGATGGGTGGATGGATGGATGGGTGGATGGATGGATGAATGGATGGATGGGTGGATGGATGGATGGGTAGATGGATGGGTGGATGGATGGATGAATGGATGGGTGGATGGATGGATGGGTGGATGGATGGATGGAGATGGGTGAATGATGGAAGGATGAAGCATGGATGGACAGATGGATGGATGGATGGATGGATGGAATTTACGCTGCTGAGGCTAAAACCTGCAACATCTGGTCCTGCTTCCTAAGCTCTGCCCCTGTCCATTCCCCAGGGGAAGTAATGGGGATTTTCTAGAAAGTCCACTGGCATTTTCTTCCCTCTTAAAACTGCCTCAAAGGGACACAGAGACCTTAAGATAGAGCATCTCGGGACCTCCTGAAGCTGTGGGTTCACAGCTTCATATACCTGATGCTTTAGCTCTTTGTTCAGAGCCAGCTCAAAACACACTGTGTCCCTGATGCTGCCCCACGTGGGCTCAGATTGAGCCCCTGCAGGGTCGGTGCCCGGGGTGACTCTCAGGAGCCCAGCCAATAGGGCATTGTTGGCTGACTTCTCTTTCGGCGGCTCTGCCACCAGAGCGGTGCAAGGAGGCGCGTGCCGCACTCACCCGAGGCTGCTGCTGTAGGTCTGGCCCAGGACACAGTCGTCTGGCGGGGACAGGGGGTTAAACCAGAAGCTGGCAAAGCACTTGGTGGCATCAGACTCCGAGGAGGGGGAGCGCTCAAATCCGTAGTCACTGTTGAGGGGCAGAAGGGCGGTCAGGAGACAGGTTTGGGTGGGGATGGGAGCTGGTCTGGGGCGGGGGCCTCACAGCAAGGGCCCGTGATGCACCTGTTTGTGGGGACACACAGCCCCATCCAGCCTGAAAATCAGGGTTACATCCCAGGTGAGAGGGATTGCAGAGGGGATTCTGGGAACTCCCAGGAGAGCACTGAGCCCAGCCTAGGTATCCTGGAGGGCTGCCTGGAGGAGGTGCACTGAATCTCCAAGGAAGGCAGTGGACAGCCAGGGGGCAGAGAGGGGAGGGGCACTGCACAAGGGGCCCCTTCAACGCTGGTGAGGGGGGTGCAGGTGGAGGCATTGGGCACATAAGGGGAAGCATGGCTAGGGAGGCAGGCGGCGGCCAGAGGCTTCGTGAACCAGGCTCTGGAACTCGGAGAAGTGCTGGGTGGGCGCCGCTTGCCCCCAGGACACCCTCCCCGGTTCCTAGCGCCCCTCCCCACTGTGAGCAGGCCACTGTGATGGCTGAGCCCACGCGCCCTTCAGTTCCCGACGCTCCTCCCAGGAGCGCCCTGTTGCCCCTGGCTCTAAGGCACAGAATAAGACGGCAGGAGGACTGTGAGTCTGAGAGCCGCGCTGGGTGGCGGCTGCCGGCTCGTGAGGCTGCTCAGGGTGCCCCGGAGGCCAGGAGCCGGTGCGGTCCTCACCAGAGGAAGTCCGACTCCCGGCACCTGCACACCCGGGACTCGAGCGCCGACGTGAAGCTCCGCCCCTTGATGCACCAGGATGTGGACTTTCTCTTCCGGAAGCTTCTCTGCTGGCCCATGATGCAGCGGTCGCCCTGCAGCGAGAACGCGGGGTGAGGAGCCGGCCGAGAAGGGTCCACTGCCCTCCGGTGGCTTGGACTGCTGCTTTTGCCCGTGTCCGAAAATAGCCGATTCTCAACCCCCAGGCAGCCAGCCGCGTGGGGCAGGGGATGAGTCCCCTTTCCCAGATGGGGAAACTGAGGCTCAGAAGACGAAGTGGCGTGCCTGAGGTCAAGCTGGGGCAGCCCCCCTCCCATCCCGATCCACAAGCATCCATTGAGCACCCACTGTGTACATGCTGCCCCTGGCCCTGAGGGGTCACAGTGCTGCTGGAACCCAGGCCCCTGTTATGTTTCTCCTCGTCCCCGGGGTGGACGCCCTGTGCAGGAGCTTGGAGGAGCCACGGCCCACGGGGCGCATGTGGACACACAGCAGGTCCTTAGCATGCACTCCCAGCAGCCCCCGCCCAGCCCCACAACGGGGACACTGACAGGAGCAGGGACACCAGCAATTCCAGAGTCCCGCATTCTGAAACCTCGAGCCTCGCCATCACAACGGCGGCAGCACAGCCTGGTCTGGACTGCAGGCGGGCTGCTTCCAGCCCTTACCGATTTCACGTCGTGTGACTAGTCTACCTTTTGTTCTAGAAACATCTATGTGTTTGAGGTTATGGGGCGGGGCTGCCGTAACCCCCCAGGGGTGTTAAGCAACCTATGCGCAGGCCCCGTGCTGCCCGCCCACCATGTCACAAGCCCCAGGCCCCGAGCACACAGGACTGCACAGTGGGGTCAGGGCACGTGGCCCCGTGCCGCTGAGCGTGGCGGCAGACCCAAGCCCAGAGCAGCCCAGACGCCAAGAAGTGGCCGGAAAGGCCAGCCACAGGACTGGCCGTGTCAGGGCCGCCGGGGTTGTGGGAAGCCCTCCTGGAGGCGAGGCTCCTGGTGCCGCCCAGGACGGAGGACGCACAGGCGGGGCGGGCCGCCCTGCCCGCCACAGCCCGGGCCCCGGCCCACCTCCAGGTCGGTGAGGTCCCAGGAGCCATAGTCGTCCTCCGCGCACGGCCTGGAGAATGAGGGCCGGAAGTCCACCTTGACCAGCTCCCAGTCGGACCGGAAGCTGATGTGGCCGAAGACCCTGGGGAGGGAAGAGGAGGGACGGTAACCCCCTCAGCCTGGCCCGCTTCGTGGCGCGAACCACTCCCCTGGGGCCTCAGCGCCCCCTCCTCACGGGCCCAGCGGCCGCTCTCCTGGCCGCTCCTAGAGTCCCGGCCCCCCTGCCCTGTGCCCAGCCGGCTGCAGGCGTGTGGTCCCGGTGGTGGTGTCTCCCTGAGGATCACACACCGTCTCGGACTCACGGATGGCACGGGCGGGGGTCTCGCCCCACACCCCCCTCAAGGGACGAGGGAGTGGGCGCAGTCGTGTCGGGAGCCCTGGCCTCCCAGTTGCCACCCGGGCCCTTCCACAGCCTTCCACGGTCTTTGCTTCGGTTCCGCAGAACGTTGGGGGGGTCAGCTGGATGCGGGGTGCTTCTCCTGCCTCAGTCAGCATCACTGCACCGGGGCCTGACCCGCGGACACCCCGGTCGGCCTCACCGTGCCAGAGCCCTGCACCGCGGACACCCAGCTCTGCAGAGCTGGGCCACCGGCTGTTTTTCCAGGCACAACCAGCAATCCAAAGAGAGGTAACAAGTCATCATACGGGCTCACAGTGGCAGGACCTCAGCCTGTGCGCACCTCCTGCCCACCATGGGGCCCCAGCCTGGGCGAGCAGAGGACGCAGGGGAATGGAGCACCATGGGGGCTCTTGAAAGGCCAGACACGTACGGGACACCCATGATGTGCCGGGGGTTCCATCTGTGCTGTCCGGTCTAATCCCCACCACAGCCTCGTGAGACAAGTCCACCCCTATTTTACAGATGGGAAGACTGAGGCACAGAGACGCTAAGTAACTTGCCGCAGGCCACACAGCTTGTTTGGGCCATTTCCTCTTCCTCAGCATGCAGCAGTCATTTGCTGAACATCTACCATGTACCCAGATCCCTCCCTCTCTGCAAGGACTGCTATTTCAGGGGCTCCAAAAACCACCAGAGAAGAGGGGCTCAGCCAGCACATCCTTGGTCCTTCCCGAGCCCAACCTGCAGCATTCTGGACATATCACCAGAGGTTGAGCATCTGGGTAGAGGAGGTGATACACCCTGCTGTATTCAGCCCCCTTCCAAGCATGCTGACGGGGACAGGACACTTGGGAAGGACAATCATGATCTGAAAGGATCCTAACCCCATTCTGGGATGGTGGGTCACCTGGCTCATTCTGTGTTCTAGGGGACACGACGGCTGGCTCTGAATGTCCGAGGCCGATGTCTGAAGAGGAGTTTTGCTTTCATGGGACATCTCTAAGCCAGGCAGGCCTGGACTGGTGCCCCACCTCCTATGTCTGTGACCTTGGGCAGGGTCACTCCCTCTGTGTACCCCAGTTTCCTTGGCTTTCAAACGGGGACGATAGTTCTGGCCTTTCAGGATTGATGGTGGATTAGCCATGGTCTGTGGGGGGTGCCGGCGCACACTAGGAGCTTCATCCACATGCACACGCAACAAGTGATCTGCTCCCCAAAACAGTCCCCTGGAGTAGATCCTGTTATCTCTATTTTGCCGATGAAATCCCCCGCCTCTGCTGGCTGGCCGTGGGCCTCCTCGGTTCCTCAGGCCCCTGAGCCTCCCTCTGTCTCAGCCTTGTGGTCAGCCTTGTGTCCCATCTCCCAAAGTCTGCTGGGTTGGTTACAGAAACAGAGAGTGAGGGTCTTATCTCGATAGGGACACTCTTTAGGGAGCACTTACGGGGCCCCCAAGGCAGAGCAGGCCTGTCCCCGTCCCGCAAAAACCACGTTATCCTGAGAACAGCAAGTGTGCGCTGGACACATACTGACACGACCTACTGACTGCGCGCGGCGCTGGGTCGGCGTCTCATCTTCTCCCTTCCCAAACCCGTGAGGAATACACTGCTGCCGTTCCCATTTTACAGATAAGGAAACAGGCTGACAAGGGACCAGCCAAGGACCGCGCAGCCAAGGCCACTGCCTCCTAAAGCCTCAGCTGAAATGCAGAAATATCTGTCACCCGGTTCATTCTGAGTTTTAGGAAGAACATGCCAAAGGCAGCCCGCGGATCACCTCACAGTTAGTAGGAGAGAAGGGGCCAGGGGGGCAGGGTGGGCCAGGAGCCCCCCGCCCCGTAAACAGCCCCCCGCCCCTGGGCGCGGCGCGGGAGGGGAGGGTGGGCCGCGGTGAGCCAGCCTGGGGGACACATCCTGAAAGGCGGCGGCGGTCACCTGGGACATGACCTTTGGGTAGATTTGGATAAAAAAATCACCTGAGAAGATGTTCTGAGCTGTGCAGGAAACAGGACAGCAGGCGAGAGACACAGACAGACAGACAGACACGAGAGACAGAGACACGGAGAGGGAGAGAGGAAGGAGCAGCGTTGGGGGGGGGAGGCCGCCGGGTCCCAGTGAGGACGCCCCCACGGCCCAGAGACATACACGTTTTGCTCTAGCGTGCCCGTGTGTCGCCTCTTGGGCCACATGACTGGCTCCCGTGTCAGCTGGGATTTGAACAGCGTGCGGAGACGCAGCTCCGTGAAGGAGGGACGGTCCTCCTTTAAAACCTTAAAGGGTTATAGCACCTGCTTTTTCTGAGGCCAAACTCAGCCCTGGTGCTGTGACACGTGGGACCAGGGGCTTGGCTCCAAGCCCAGTGCTCTGGGGTAGAAACTGTCCCCATTTCTCAGCTGGGGAAGCCGAGGCCTCTGGCCCGGCGGGCTCGCCACCCTCCATGCTGGCACTTTTGCTTGATGGACACCAGCCTGCTCGCCACACCCCAGACAGACAGCCCTGCGTTGGACCCCAGGCGGGAGCCCTCCCTCCCCTGCCCACACACGCTGACACCCTCCCGCAGCCCCAGGAGGAACCGGCCCTCCCGTCCCAGACCCACGCCTGCGGCAGCATGTGGACCACACAGATACACGGAGCCATACGGGACATAACACGTCCCCAGGCAGGGGCATGGCAGCGACTGGGTGTCCAGGGGAAGTGCCCCAGCCAGGGTCTCTAGGACATGACCGGGTCCCCTCCCTCTCCAGCTCTGGGGACCACGCTGAGCTGAGGTGACAGAGGCCCCTTGCCCACCACTCCCTTGGTGCAGAATTGTTGAGATTTTAGCACCCCCAGAAAAGGGGGGGGCAATACATCCTTCCATGGACATTTCTTATGAGGACAGAACAAGATGATGTATCAAAACGGACCCGTAACATGCAGCAGGTGCTCAGCAAGGTGTCCCCAGGGCCCTTGTCCAGGGGGCCATACTGCTGAAGAGGCAGGGAGGGCACCAGGCTGCCTCCGTCCTGGTGGCAGGGAAGGCCCCCCGGGAAGGGGTCACTAAGCTGAATTTCAGTCTGCAGGGAATTCAGACGGCTGCCAGGCCCTGTTGTCTCAAACGTCCGAGGGAGGAGCCCACACTCACTGTTTCCCCGTCCTGCCCCATGCCATCTGCAGCCCCCAGAAGCCTAGGAGGTGGGCGCAGAAGTGGGGGTGGTCAGCGGTGGTCAGCAGTGGTGGGCTGTCCAGGCCCGCGCTCCCAGCCCCACCCAGGCACCAGAGCAGCTCAGGGTTCCCTTCCCCCGGTCTCCCCACTAATGAAGGTTTCTTGTCAGTTTGGGTTTGAGGCTGGGGGCTCATCCACGTGGATCTCGGAGGGGGGGTTCAGAGGTGCGAGCACCTCGCCCAGCACGGCCGGTGGCAGAGCCGACGGGGCCGCGGCGTGGAGGCCCACTGAGAGCCGGCAGGGCACACAGCAGGGTGAGTCCATTAACCAGGTGCTTCTTGCCGGGGCCCTGCCAGGGAATGGCTCCCAGGCAAGAAAGCTGTGCCCGCCGCAGGGCACACGGCCACCCCAGGCCGGGCCCGTGGGGAGAGGGGTCCCGCTGCCGACCGCTCTCCTGGCCAGGCCTGTCAGCTCCCGGAAAGATGGCACCAGAACAGGCGGACCGTCCGAATCCTGACGGGGGGCAAGCAGCGGCTCCTTCCCCACCCACAGCTCGTCCTGGAGCCTGTGTCTCACGGATCCCAGCCCAGTTCAAGGTCAGCTGTTCCAAGATGCCCAAGACACCGCCGGGCCCCATATGGCCCTTCCCCACCCCGCTGGTGGGCCCTGGGACACCAGCATCCTTCACACTAGCGAGGAAGGGGGCCACTCTTTACTTAAGTTTGATGTCTGCCCACTGGACCGCCAGCTCTGGGGGTCCTCGGGGTCCTCGGTGCCCAGAACAGTGGGCGGCACGTTGCAGGCCATGCTGGAAAGTCTGAAGAGGCGCTGGCCTCCACGGCCTCTGCTGTGGTGTGGAGCCAGGGGGGCGGCCACCGTGAAGGAGCCCCACCTACCACCAGCGGCCCCCGGCCCTGAGCGGAGCAGGGAAGGTTGTGGTGCCCTGTGATGGCTTCCTGGGGCTGCCCCGACCACTTCCACAAACTGAGGGCAGCGAACAACAGAAACTTATTTTCTCCCAGTCCTAGAAGCCATGAATTTGAAATGTAGGTGTTCACAGGGCAGGGCCCCGTCCACAGGCCCTAGGGGAGGGTCCTTCCTGCCTCTTCCAGCTCCCAGGACTGCAGGCAGTCCTCAGATTGTGCCCCCGCCTCCAGTCCCCGCCTCGGGTCACTCTCTCCCCATGTGTCTGTCTGTATCCCTCGCCTTCTTATAAGGGCATTGGATTAGCGCCCCCCCCGCCCCCGCACGGCCGTGTGACCTCATCCCGACTGATCGCATCTGCAAAGACCCTGCTTCCAAATAAAGCCATGGGTTCTGGGTAGATGTGCATTTTGGGAAACATTGCCTCCCCAGTACAGGCGTCATCAGTAAAAGGCAGGTTGTGCCGAGTGTGGCCAGGCATGCAGAGAATCAGCGGAGCTGTTAGAAATGCAGAGTCTCAGGCCCCACCCTGGCCCACTGATCAGCCTGAACAAGCCCCCGGGAGGGCGGATCGGCCAGGAAGGAGCCTTCCACAGCTGGACCCCCCTCTCCCCGGTGTCTGGGGAGCGCAGTTGAGCCCTGTGTACCCTGTTTCAACTCCTGCCCTCTCAGATCCCAAGAAGGATGTCCCTGTGCCCCTCCTCACTGTGCCCAGGGCAGCGTTTGGCCCGGAGTGAGGCCTGGCTCCCCCTGGGAGTTGGCAAAAGGCCTGGGGCTCAGGGGCCCAGAGCTGCAACCTCAGTCAGAGCCCAGCCTGCCCTGGCCACAGCCTGGCTCTGCCCCGCACGGGCCCTCCCTGAGCAGCGGGCCTGGGAGCCCTTCCAGGGGCCAGGAGCTCATAATAATAACGGGGATGATGGTGGTAAGGAAAGCTCAGAAGGCCGCTTCGGGCAATGGGCCAGAGCCGCCCTTGACTTGGTTCCAGCCCTCACCACCTAGGTGATCCCGGGCAGGTGACGGGCGTCCCAGGCGTGGCAGGGGCCAGTGAACAGGAGACGAGGAGGCACGTGTGAGGTTGGAGAGCAGAGTCAGGAAGACGGGAAGGAGGCGCGGAGGCCAGTGCTGAGCGCGCCTCGGAGCAGCAAGGCCGTCTGCCCGCCCGCCTCCTGTGGGCACTCACGTCATGACCAGCGTCTCGTCCCCCGGCTCACTCAGCAGCCCGTCCACAAACACGGAGGTGCTGGTGAAGTTGTGCGTGCTCCAGGTGAGGCCCTCGTCCACGCTGAACCTGCCGAGAGAAGGGGCGTCACCACCGCAGGCAGCTGGGAGCACGGCCCGTGTCCCGGACCTGCTGCCCTCCTGGATCCAGCCCTGCACGAGCCCCGGGGCCAGCACTGCCCAGCCGAGGGGGCTGGGGGCCCGCAGCAGCCGCCCGCCGGCACCAAGTGGCCTCCACATCTCCTTAGTAACACCACAGCCAAGGAGATCTGGGCGTGTTGTCTAGGTACCGCGAAGCCGCTTTGCAGCCCCTGGACGGCAGTTATCCGGACCTTGGAACATCCAGGTCAGCCCCACACAATGCCTGAGCCTAGCCCAGGGGTTGCCAGGCCAGGGACAGAAGTTTACTGCATTCCAATGGCATCATATCACGATGTCCCCAGCCTGTAGTGCAGAAAACTCTTTTTCAGACTAAAGTGATATTGGCTTCCCAGCAGCTCCCCCAGCTCTGCCTTCTGAGTCCAGAGTTCACACCTGCCCTCACTTCCCCACAACGACCCTTCAGATGTCTGAAGCTGATCCAAACGCCCTCTCACCGGGGCACATCCTGCTGGCTTCCTTGCCTGGCCCTGCCTCCTCCAGCTGACTGACTAACTTGGTGATGCTTGAACGTCACCTCCTCTGGGAAGCCCTCCCTCCAGCCCCCCTGACCATGCTGTGCTGTTATTCCCTGTTTCACTGTGTCCCTCTGCCTAGCCTGGAACAGCTCCCAGGTGGAGGAGCCCTGAGCACCCTGCCCCCGGCCCCCATGCCGGGCCCCCATGGCGTTACTTGAGGATCTTCAAGGGGATGGAGGTATCCTTGATGGCTGCGATCACGCCGCCGTGGTCCAGGTAGAGGACGTGGTGCTCTTCCTCGAACACCTGCAGAGGGGGCGGGTGACACTCTGAGGGCAGGTCACTCTCTGGGGGCAGAGGTGTCAACACACAGGCTGGGGACCACCAGCAGAGGCCAGCTCCCTGAGGCAGGGCCAGCCTGAGGGCTCCGCGTGTCCCCCAGGCCCTCCCCGTGCTCTCCCACGCCACCCAGACTCAGTGCGTGAGGGATGAGTGAATGAGCATCGCAGTTTCTAGACCACTGGCATGAGAACATTGCGAATAAATGCCACAGGCAGCCGTCTGCACAGGAAAAGCCCGCACACCAATATGGCAGACAACGTGAAGGTGAGAAAGAAATCATGGAAGTCAGCAAACCTCTATTTGACAGTAATACCCAGCAGGTGGGCCGCCTCCTCCAGGAAGCCCTCCCTGAAGCCAGGCTGGGTGGGGAGTGCCTCTGGGCTCTGGGCCTGAGCACTTACTACACTATTTGTCATTGTCTCCTCCAGCCAGGAAGCTCCTCCCAGGCAGGGCCTGCCTCTGAGTCCTCTTTTGTGGCCCAGAACGGCTCAGCTCAGAGAGCTAAGGGTGCCTGTGCTGGGGGAGCGTGTGGGGATGAATGAATGAATGAGTAAGGGAGTGAATGAATGAACTGTCACTGTCCCCCGGACAGGGCTCACACAGGAGGAGACACCTCTGGTGGCCCTGGGATCGGTGCTCCAGGTCCTCTCTGTTTGGGTGCTGGAGTCCAGAGGGAGAGATGAAAGTCTGGGCCCAGGAATCCTGGGATGCTGAGGGGCGACAGACCAGAGGGGCAGAAGCCCACCGAGGAAAATGAACTCCCAAACAGCCGGGCTTCTCCTCCAGGAAAGAGTGAGCTCCTTGTCCCAGGGAATATCCAAGGAGAAGCTAGTCTCCTCTCCGGGACCCCTGGGCTGCCAGGCACAGTGTTAGAACCACGCTGGGGGCACCTCGCAGCAAACGCATCTGTCTCCCTGCGCCCGCAGGGTTCTGTTGCTGGTTCTGTTGCTTTGAACTTGCAGAGGCCTCTGCCCGCACCATGGGAACCCTCATTCCTGCTCCACGGGGGGCCTACTCCACTTTCTTTCCGGGGTGATCAGGCCGTGGGGCGGTGGGGTGTGGCAGTGAAACCACACAGGTGGTTGTCCCAGAGCCCCAGGCCCAGGCCTCCGCCCTCTGGTGCAGCTCTGTATGCACACGTGGCTGGGGGCTCCTCCCCGGAGGACAGGCAGGGGCAGTGACCGTGCCCCCTCCCCCCAAAGATGGGGTGCCTCCCAGCCCCCCAGGGCACCCCCAGAGCGACTCCACTCTCATTAGCCTGGGACTCTGCAAGAGGGGACTCGGGTCTGACCCCCACCAACAGGTCATTCTGTGGCTTGATCAGCCCCTGGGCCCTGGCCACCCCTTCCCACCTCTCCCCCAACCCCCCGCCTCCCCACACCCCAGGCTCCGAGGGGATTCCTTGAATGTTTTCTGGTTTGGTTTTTTTTTTTATCGTCCTAGGGAACTCGTGTTTTTAAAAGGTTATGCCCATTAAGCAGGACACACACTGCCATTTGTAATTCATATTCTGAGAGCTCTCCTCTCAGACACATGTTACGACATCCTTGACAATCTGCCCACGCTCGGTAGGCTGCCCTGTCTTGGGTGACTGTCCCAGCCTGCCCTCTGTCCCCTCCTCCTCTGCACTCAGGCACGCAGGGCCCCTCCTCTCGCCCCCCCCTCCGGCGCCCCCACCCGCACCCCACCCGCCCCCACCGATGCCAGGCCCCCGTTGGCACTGGAACTGATATTCCCCCATCCAGTTCCCTCATTCCTAAGCGTGGAATCCCAGCAAATTGCTGGACAACAGGGGCCACTGTGAGTATCTTACAGTCGGTTTCTAGAAAATTAGAACAACTTGTCTGTTTCACCCTGGCCTACTTAATCTAACGGGGGGCACGTTTCCCTAATAAACGGACAGACGGTGACCTTTCAGGAGGTTTAGGCATGTTTCACGGGTTTTAGTGAAATAGAAACATTCTAACGCAGTAAGTCTCTTCTGCCCTTTTCAAAATTCTGAGTTTCTTGCATATTATTAAAAATGTCAGGGCCTTACACCCAGGCTGCAGGTAAATGGGGTACCTTTGGGGCTAACGTATTTGTCCAGAGCGCGACCTGGGGGAGGGGCTGCAAGTGGAGCCTCAGGCACGTATAACCTGCCCCAGCGCAGAGCTCCTGACACTGGAAGGGGAGATGCACACTAAAGTTTAGTGCATTTTCTTAAATGTTAAAAGCAGGGACAGTCACTCCAGGATGCTGGTGGACCTGATGAGGCCTTTGGGGCTGGAAACAGACAGCAGGTGTAGAGGCAGGCTGGCCTCTCCTGGGGCAGAGCCTGGGCCGGCTCCCGAGCCGTGTGACCGCACTGCCCGGGGACGCCGGGGTCCGCAGCCCACAGCCCGCCCTCCAGGCTGGGAATGTCAGCCCCACGTGGGCCCGGCACTGAGGAGCCCTGGCAGGTCCAACCATTTCCTGCACAACAGCTTCTCTGCTTTCTCTTCTCGGGCCCTGCCGCGACCTCGAATCATCCCCCCTGGATGTCTCCCAGGCCCCCCAACCCAGACTCAGCAAGGTTCCTCCCGGCCGGCCCCTCCCCCACATTCGCCTTCTCTTCCATGTCTCTGCTCTTCCCGCCAAGAACGGTCCCTGCCGGGAACCTGGGGATCACCCGTGGTCCCCGCTTCCTGGCCTCCAGGCTCCCAGAAGAGTTCAGCCCCAGCTTCCGAGGCCCTGTGTGCCACCTGCCGGGACGGCACCTCCAGCCCCAGCCCTAGCATTTACTCCCATTGCTGAGACCCCCACAGTGACGGGTCTGAGCGTGTGAAGATGCGTGTCAGATCTCTAACTCCCCAGCAGGGGCTCATGCGGCCGACGTTAGCACCTGCTGCAGGGAGCTGTGTGTCCAGCCAGGCCGGCAGGCTGCAGGGGGAAGACCTGTGTCTCGGGACATGTCTGGGAGGGGAGGGCACCACAGAGCTGAAGCATCAGCGGCGAGTCTCGGCAGAATGGGGGGGGGGGGGGCGCCAGGCCCCCAGCCTCCTTACCTGCCGCCAGGTATGGCCGCAGTCTGACGTGATGTACATTTCTTCCTTATATTCCACCAGCTGTGAGCCCAGGTTACCTGGTGGGGAAGAATAGGGGCAGGGTTGCTCTTAGGATCAGCCTGCTTTTGGCCCTACCAAGTATGTGTCCAGACAAATGTCCACACAGGAGTGATGTGGGCCCTGGGTCTACATCTCCCACACCCAAAGCCGCCCATGCGCATGCCCCCTCTGCATTCTCCGTATACTGACCGGCCTATGGAACCACTAGAACTACTGGTCCTAGTTTGTGCAGACAGGGATTAACTTTGCAAAGAAAGCGAGCATTAGGCAGGGCAAGGCACTTGAGGGGTTCACGGGGAGTGAACGGCTCAAGAACAACTGTGGAGGGCTGATCAGGGACTGGTGAGGAGGCCATGCTCCAGGTGGGCCGGTGTGGGGTCGTGGTGGTCCCTGACAGGATTTACACTGGGGCAGGACACAGCTGGGTTTGCATTTGGAGCCAGCTCCCCGGGGCTGGGGGCCGGGGAGACCAGAGGTCCAGGGCTAAATGGGAAGTACAGGTGAGAGGCAGGCTAAGCACCCAGGAGGTGCTCATTAAATATGTTCAGTGGATGTTCGGAGGAATGTGAGGTGGGCACCAGACCAACCAGATGGCCAGGACGTCCTTAAGGGGTTCACTTAAGCCCAGCACCAGGCTGGCTGATGGGTCAGCACCGTCAAGGCCACTTTCTAGACTCAGACTTAAATCCTGGGGTGGTGCCAGAGTGGGAAGATGCCCAGCTCAGTGTCCAAGCCAACCCCAGCCTACAGATGAGGACACTGAAGCCCTTCTGGACTCTAGCTTGGAGCCCCAGAGGCCCCTGCCCTGGGAAACCTGTACATCACTGGCCATTCGTAGCATTGTTTATGGGGCACTCTCAGGAGTATCTTATCCAGAGACAAGGTCAGATGTCTTTGGAAAATTCCAAAGGAGATG